>NC_132847.1:34670454-34974090 GCF_048164855.1 Canis lupus baileyi | reverse complement strand
GCTGAGCCACCTGGGCTGCCCTAGATTTCTTTCTAGATAGTGACACAGATGTACATAGAAAGGAGTATTGGACACCTGTACCTGAATATTTGTTTTGACTGTGTAGGAGGCTGGCAACAAAAGATAGTAGAAAATGACAACCATTAAGTTGATATTCAGAGAGGAAATGAGAAATAAGAAGTACCAAAACATGAAGCATGGTAAGCAAACATGGTTTATCCCAATGTAGAAAAGGTTTGAGGAGGATTAGAATTTAAGTGAAATCTGCTTAACCCAACACCGGGAGGAGGCCTAAAGGAAGAGATAAGCTTGAGGTAACAGGACTCTGGAAGACTCCCAAAGTCAGGCTGAAATGTGGTGCCCTCAGCTTGGAGTGGGCCCCCGACAATCAGCATTCCAAGGCAATATTGACTCACAGAAGTAGAGAATGGCGCACTCCATCTTAGCAAGGAAAATCCACCAATGGGCTTATAGGACTGTGGCCCATGGATCATTGAGCTGGGAGTGTGCCAGATGCACTCAGATAAATTGGGATCCTCTGAATAAAGACCTGATAAAGCAGGTCTGCTTATCTCCTATTGATTCTGTTAGTATTCTTAATCACAGCTAGTATTTATCACAGATTTTTATCTGTGCTTTCCCAAGAAAGAAACTGAAAAGGAAAAGGTAAAATGGCCTTTCCCAAACAGCTGGTATGTTACAGGGCAAGGGTTTGAAATTGTGATATTAATGTGATTCTTTTTGTGTCTTTATATGTAGTATGTGTTCTTATCCCATTTGTCTTTTTTCCCAATAATTTTTTAAGACCCATGTTGACAGCATTTAGAGCCACACTTGTAATGATCCCAGTGTTTTTGCCTGAGAGAGAACCTTGATAAAACTGTTTAGAAGGTGAAATTCCTCAGTTTCAGGAGTTGAGTGTGATCGTGATGGCAGTGGACACGAGTCTGTTCATCTCCAGGGGGTTTAAAACTCAGTGGGACTGGGGATCCCTGGGTGGCGCAGCGGTTTGGCACCTGCCTTTGGCCCAGGGTGCGATCCTGGAGACCCGGGATCGAGTCCCACATCGGGCTCCCGGTGCATGGAGCCTGCTTCTCCCTCTGCCTATGTCTCTGCCTCTCTCTCTCTGTGACTATCATAAATAAATAAAAAATTAAGAAAAATTTATAAAAAAAAACTCCGTGGGACTGATCAACAGGCCATTTCTTAACATTGTTGATTAGGAAACAATTTGCAACTTACACAGAAGTTGCAAGAATGCCCCAGATTTAGCTTCCCAGATTTACATAGTGTTTGTAATTTGTCCTACTTGCTCTCTATCTGTCTCTATAAACATTATTCTTTGTCTCAGACTTTTATTTATTTAAAGATCGTATTTATTTATTCATGAGAGACACACACACACAGAGGCAGAGACACAGGCAGAGGAAGAAGCAGGCCCCCAAACAGGAAGCCTGATGTGGGACTTGATCCCGGGATTCTAGGATCACGCCCTGAGCTGAAGGCAGGTGCTTAACCACTGAGCCACCCAGGGCTCCCTGTCTCAGACTTTTGAAATGTAGTTGCCTATATCGTGGCCCTTTCTTCCCAAATACTTTGGTGTATATTTCCTAGGAAAAAGAGTTTTTCCTTACATCTTAACAATATAATTCTCAACTTGTGTAATTTCATGTGAACACTGGATTTTTATATTAGCTACCATCTCTATTTCAATTTCATCAATTTATTTACCCAGCATGTTCTCTACAGCATGCTTTTCCTCCAGTGCAGGAACCAGTTGAGGATCATATACTGTAGTTATTTATCATGATCCTTTAGTCTCCTTTCATTTGGAACAACTCTCCAGATTTTTTATGACTGACATTTTTAAAGAATGCAGCCAATGGCCATTTTTAAAGCTTATTCTTCTACCTGGAAGTAGTTTTCTCAGAGCTTCCTTTTGCTCATCCTTGAAAGGGTACTTACAGATATGGGAGTCCTTGCCTTTCAGATCAATCAGGGAATAGAGTGAGGCCACAAATGACAATGCCAGAGACACTAGGATGTGCAGAGGGACTTTTCTGAACAAAATTTATTTTTTATGGAAGGAGAATAGAGAATGGTAGGGCAGAGCTTGAAAATGTAAGCCTTTTGTGGGAAGGCAACTCTGGAGAAGCTACTGATGCAGAAAGAAGCTGAAAGAGAGGAATGCCACTTCCCATGAGGCCACATCCCATGGATAGGAGAGGTTTGGGAATTCTGGGCAAAATGACTCATAAACATTAACAACAGAATTGAGGAAATCAAAGTAAGGAAATCATATAGTGCTTCAATTCCACCGTGTAAAATCTTAAGAATGAGGCTATAAGTAGTATAAATCTCTTAAATAGATGGCTCATGTGAGTAGATAAAACTGACACACACAGATATATATACCACAATATCCACTAATTTTAACAGCTTTATGAAAGTGTAATTGACATCCAAATAACTGCATATACTTAGTGTGTACAGTTTGACTGGTTTGAACATATGCATATTTGTGAAATCACCAGCATGATCAAGGTAATACATCTATCCCCTCCCAATGTTGCCTCTTGCCCATTTGGTTTTTGTTGTAATGGTGGCTGTTTGTGGTAAGAACACAACTGGAGATCTACCCCCTAAACAAACTTTAAGAGTACTTTGTGATTATTAACTGTAGGCACTGTGCTGTCCCTCAGAGCTCTAGAACTTACTCGTTTTGCAGAACTGAAACATCATACCTGTTGAACACCTCCCCATTTGCCCCTACCCTGCAGCCCTTAGTAACCACCATCACTTACTTGTTACAAAAAATATTTATTTATTTTAGAGGTGGGGGAGGGGCAGAGAGACTCCCCAGGCAGACTCCCCACTGAATGTGGAGGCTGACACAGGCCTAGATCTCAGGATACTGAGATCATGACCTGAGCCAAAAATCAAGAGTCGGCTGCCTAACAGACTGAGCCACCCGGCACCCCACCATCACTTATTTTAAATAAGTATTGAGGGATGCCTGGGTAGCTCAGTGGTTGAGCGTCTGCCTTTGGCTCAGGGCGTGATCCCAGGATCTGGGATCAAGTCCCACATCAGGCTCCCTGCATGGAGCCTGCTTCTCCCTCTGCCTGTGTCTCTACTTCTCTCTCTGTGTGTCTCTCATGAATAAATAAATAAAATCTTTAAAAATAAATAAATAAATAAATAAATAAATAAATAAATAAATAAATAAGTATTGAACAACCAATAGGGATTTAGACGAAAAGTTAGCAAGCAGATGGGACAAATTAAGAAAACCTTTATAAAAGAATTAACTTATGGGCAGCCCAGGTGGCTCAGCAGTTTAGCGCCGCCTTCAGCCAAGGGTGTGATCCTGGAAACCCAGGATCAAGTTCCGCATCGGGCTCCCTGCATGGAACCTGCTTCTCCCTCTGCCTGCTTTTCCCTCTACTTGTGTCTCTGCCTATTTCTCTCTCTATGTCTCTCATTTAAATAAATGAAATACTCTTTAAAAAAAATTAACTTATAGATATGCTAAAGTGAAAGCCTCACCCTCCAAATCAGGATGAGTCTGTGCATCCAAGTTTCTGTAGGAGGTTGAGAGAGCTGACAAACTCTATATAAAAAAGAGTGACTTTGATATGGTGGTGATGGTGTGGGGACCTGGGAAAGAGGAGAGACCCAGCAGGGCAGGACACTGTTCACGTGCAGGGAGGAGAGCTGAGAGCCTGATGGGCATAAAGGTCCAGAAAACACTTTGGATAGAAAACAATTTTGAGGAGATGAATATATATTGTTTGCGGTGGGATGAGTTACCCACCCATCATTACCCATGCAGGATCTTTAGTACAGGCTATTTTGCTCACGGAGACTTTTTTTATGAAAGTGGCTTCCTTTGGGGATGCCTGGAGGGGAGGCTGAGGAATGTGTCTGGATGGATGCAAAGCCAAAATAGATCATGTGGAGAGACTGGTATGAAGAATGGAGGAGATTTCAAGAGTGTAAATTCCAGGGAATTAGCAGAAATTCTAGAATAAACTTCAGACTTTCAAAGTTGCCATAGAATTGACAGGTTCAAAGCCAAGATCTCCAAGGATAAAAGGAGGACCCAGCCAGCATCTGGGCTAGATGTAGAATAAATAGAAAGTTGTACTAGTGTGTATATATATGACATGATGAAAGGATGGAGTGGAAAATGGTAAGGTCTAGAAAAGGGTAGGGGGATCTAGTGGCCTGGATAGTGGGTGCACATTTTCCCTCTTGTCTCCTCCTGTATCCTTAATGAGCCCTCCGTGACAGTTCCATAGCTGTGTCTGGCCTGCTATCTTCCATTGCACATGTCTTTGGGACAATCCTCCCCCTTGTGTTAAGGCTGACTTGGAGAGCAATGCTGAGTCTCTCAAAGACCCTGATCAGATGCTTTCCCATCTGTGCTCAGGAAACAGAGTCCTACTGCATGGAGTTAGATGTTTCTAAAGATCTGAGGATCTGTGCCCTTTTACAAAAAATTGCTGGTGGGAATATCAGCTGAGCACCTCATGCAGGAAACCTTGGATACTTGATTTTTTTCAGAGAAGAAACAATGGCATATTGTTTTATTCACTTTAAAAATGAATAATGGGGAAGGAAAACTGGTCTTAATTCAATGCAGAAAAGCATATTATTCGTGAATAATGAATGTCTGCAGCATGTTTAGGGAGAGAAGAGAGCATGTTTAGGAAAAGCCTAAGTCCTAGGCTCTCATTCTTTCTTGTCTCAAAGCATCAACACAGATTCAGGAAGAGGATCAAAGATGGAACAGTAACAGGAAATGTTCTGCCCATTTGACTCTGTACTTTCCAAGGGCTGACCCTACACTTTCCTTTCTATGAAGACCCAGGTTCATAATCTCTGAGGATGTTACTTTCTATCATGAGTCCTTCTCAGAAACAGAGCCTTCAGAAGGGACGTCCAAAGGAAGGAAATGTGGAAGTTCTGGGAAGTTCTCAGATTCCCTGCTCTGGCTGTCTTTAGGAATGAAAGAATGATAGAGCCAGTTGGGTGAAGGGGCTTGTCTCACTGGTGCTGGTGTGAGGTGCAGTGTGCATTAGCCAGGGCTATCCAGAGAAACAGAACCAATAAGATGTGTACATGTAGAAAGATCTACTTATGGAATTGGCTCATGTGATAATGGCGGTCAGCAAGTCAAAAATCAGCAGGGTGGATTGGCAAGCTAGAGGCCCAGGGGAGAGCCCGTGTTGTGGTTCGGGTCCAAAAACCAAATGTTGGGAAATTCCTCCCCTCTTGGGGAGGTCAGTCTTTTGTTTTATTCAGGCCTTTACCCGATTGAATGAGGACCACCAGCATTATGAAGGGTAATATGCTTTATTCAGGTGCATTGATTTAAATGTTAATTTTTAAAATATTTTTTAATTTATTTTAGAGAGAGAAAAGAGAGTATGGGATGGAGGGGCAGAGGGAGAAGAGAATCTTAAGCAAGACTGCTCAGAGAGAGGAGCCCAACTCGGGGCTCGATCTCACCACCTTGAGATCTGGGTGAACTGAAACCAAAGGTTGGTCACTCAACCAACTCTGCCACCCAGGCACCCCAATTTAAGTGTTAATCTTATCCAAAAGTGCATTCACAAAAACATCGGCACTGCATAGTTGTATCTTAATTTTTAAAAATTTTATAAAACAGCTATTTTATTTTGTTTTGCCCAAATTTCAGTTTCCATTTTATGTATTTGTGACAAATCTTATTCCTTCTTTTTACTTTCCTGCTCCAGTCGTAATACTTCATTATCTCTACTGATATGTCTTTATTTTAAATTATAAATTTTTTCCATTCTTATGTTGCTCAACTAGAAAAATAGGTTAATAATTCTATCATTGCAAAAGCACTCTTTTCAATTTACTTACCAGTTAAGCTTACAGAGATTGTAACCTGTGGTGTTTTCTTAAGATGTTCAAATAAACACATTATGATGTTGCATTGGTGCATAGAAAAAAAAATTTGAACTGAATTAATCCATTGGCACAGACTAGATCAGTGATGTGCTTATTATATAAGATACTAGAAAAGATGTACTAGCACCTCACACATAATACAATACATTACCAGGTGCAACAGTTAGAGCAAATTGGAAGACTAAAATTGTATTAAATTAAAAAATAGCCCATCGATGCACATTTAGGCTGTTCTCATGGCTGTTGTGATTAATGCTGTGATGAACATGGGAGTGAAAATGTCTCTTCAAGATCCTGATTTTAATTTCCTTGGATAAATACCCAGAAGTGGGATTTTGCCAGATATGGTAGTTCTATTTTTAATCTTTGGGAGAGCCTCTGTACTGTTGTCCATAGTGGCTGTACCAATTTACATTCCCAACAGCAGTGCACACATGTTCTCTTTTGCCACATCTTCACCAACACTTGTTGTCTTTTGTGTTCTTTGACAATAGCCATCCCTCTCCAAAGAAGAAAAACAAATGGTCAATGGGTATATGAAAGGGTGCTCAGCATCACTAATCATCAAGGAAATGCCAATCAAAACCACAATGAGAGATCACCACCTTGGCTTTGGGCCAGGGCCACAAACCTTCTGGAAAGGCCCCAGCCATGTCAGAACATGGAGGGGATTCTAGGATGTGGCCATTATGGCAGGACATGTCTAATCAGCACTCTTCTATTTTACTTCCTGTTGCGTTGGCCAAATTGGTCCAAACTCTCCTGCCCCATCCTGCCCCTCCTAAGGGCATGATCTGTGCTATCACCTTACTTAAGGCTTTCTTGGCCCAATAAGCTTCCTTCTTTTATCTTTCTTGGGCATCACCACCCCTTCCCCCCAGTAAATCTCTTGCTCTCCAAATTTTGTTTTCATGTCTTTTTCCCAGTAACATAGTTTCTTAAATCATTTTCCTCTTCTTCCCCTCCATGACTGTTTGAAAATTTTAGTGTCTCCCATCTTTCCTAGGGGTATTGTTAGGATCTCTAGCAATAGAATCCCACATGTTTCTACGCATGACTTACTGAAATCTACTTTGTGAAAGTCTATATTATCAAGAACTCTGCAATGATATACCTATGTTCTCATCTTCTGAAGTCTTTTGTCCTTTTGGGGAATAATAATGACAAGTTTTAAATGTGACCTAAATCCAATAATTCTAATGACAAGTTTTAAATGTGACCTAAATCAAATAATTCTAGAGCTGTAGCCATCTTTCCCAACCCTGTTCTTTTATAGATAGAGCTGCAGGCCAGAGTAGTTGAGTGATTCATCTCAATTGCAAGAACTATAAAATGAATTTCCTTCATAGGTTAATTGTCTCAAGAGAATTTCTTTGCTTTCATGACATTTCTAATCAGAAAGTGTCAGATCTTAGCTCTCTCTCTACACCGCTCATTTGCTAATATTATTAAATTACTTCCTAATGTCTTTAACTAAGATTATTTTATTCCTCTGAGGTTTGATAGATGAGTTCCCTATGTGTGATGAGTGCCTTCTCCTGGACAGTACATATTTCATATATCCCAAGGAAAGTTCTTTGTCAATGGCTAGATCTGCAAGGGATGAGATGATCATGGAAAGCACATTTATATATATTTTATTTAATTAGGCTACACCAGCAAGTTAATATACAGTGCAGCATCAAAAGACATAAAAGTGTTAATAATGAAAAATGATTTTAGATAATCTGTGGAGTGTGTTCTGAAAGTCTCCTTTTATTCCTTTTTCTATCGTAGGCCCCTCTCCTCCCTCTTCATCCAAATGGCTATTGCTCTGATTGGCCATTATTTGATCAACAATTAACCCCAGGGAACAGAATCTAGAATTTCCTAGGAAGGCATTATTAGTCTCCTTTCCTGCAGACATTGTGGTGCATCTTGGGAAGAGAAACTCAAATTGGTTACCAAAAGGTAAGATAGGACTGGGGGGTGCCTACTCAGACTTGGGTAGGAGGCAAGGAGGGTGGCAGTTTATAACAATTATACTTTACAGTCTTGAAAGGATTAAACACATACACACCCAGTTAATTTGCCCCCGGGAGGCATGCAAGCGATTTTCTTCCCCTAAGTAATTCTGTCAAATGTATCCATGTTTTCATTAACTGCTGAAATAATTTTTCTATTCATCGTAGGGTTATACTGTACTTTTTTTGTGTTAATAAGTATTTATCCTCTTACCTTATACTATTACAATCATTAACTGCAGTGTGTAAATGTACTAGTTATTACTGTCTAACTTTTGTTGAAAAAAGCACAATAAAGGAGTGAAGGTGAAAAAAACATTATATAAAAAGCATGCAGCCAGAGTTTCCTGCCAAGTAGCAGGGCACTGAATTCATGACATTTAGTTTCTGTGCCCAACAGCTATGTCCTGCGGTTTTACTGAAAGAGAATACTGATCAGCCCAGGGAACATAATATTCTTGAGAATTGCACATCTTGGAATTGAAGAAAATGAGAAATTGGAGGGGAAATATCCATGAGTTTCTTTCTCTTTCCTCCCTCCCTCCCTTCCTGCCTTCCTGCCTTCCTCTTCTTCCTCTTTATTCTAATGGAAAAAAAAATAATAATAACCTTGGGCTGGCCAGGAAAGCATTGTCTGATGTAAGATACAGTTAAGATATGGTAGCTTCCAGTCAGCAGTATCCCTTTGGAAAGTTGGTTACCATACGGGGAAAAAATGCACCATAAGAAAAAGTGAAATGCTGGTAAGTGATACCAAAACAAAACAAAACAAAACAAAACAAAAAAACAAAACCAAACAAACCCCCCCACACACACACACACAAACCCAAAACCCAAAACCCAAACCAAAACAAACCAAAAAAAAAAAAAAAAAAAAAATTAAGGAGGAACAAATGCATGTATACATGGCTCAGTTACTTAAAAAAAGTCTCTTAGCTGTCAAAGCATTTCAGGGGTGTTGTGGATAAGCAGTATCTCGAATATGACTTTTTTTTGGTACACAATATTTGAAATGAAACAAAATCTGGGGAAAATATAGCAAGTGCAGCCTTCTCTCCATGCAGTATGTTAATGTGTCAGATTGGTGGTGCAGTTGAACAGCTTGAGAGAATGGCAGTATTTTAATAATATTATATGTTAACCTGGCCTTTATAAATAATCTGTTTACCTACAAGATGTTATTAGCTTAAGTACATGAAATGGAACTTCTATAGGTATTTACACCATCCCTCCCCCTCCATTTTGTGTCGTATTAGCAAAGTGTCGCTTAAGTCTTTTTCAGAGAGGAGTTAGATGAGATTTGAGGGAGGGAATGTTGATTATTGAAGATAAAAACAGAAGTGACTATAGATTTGTCATGGTGGAATGTAGGTTCTAGTAATTCTTTACCACTGGCTAGTTTTTGACCATGAGAATTAAAAAAACAAATATTAGCTCAATTTCTTAATATTTGCAAAGTAAAGGCAACAAGAATGGAGCATCTTGGAAATAATATATATATATATGCAACCCTGTTTCTTTCTCTTTGATGATTCTAAAGGCCATTTCACACATTATTGAAGAAGGGCCATTGGCAGGGATGAAGAGTCTGCAGTACAGAAAGGTTGTCTATGATTAGGTCTGAGCTGCACTTATTTATGCTTCTTGTATAGGGTGTATTAAAAAATTCGACATCTTTTGACTCCACTGCAGCATTTTTCTTTTTTTCCTTCGCGTAATTTCTGTCTCTATATAAGCAATCTATGCTGATCGATTTAAAGCACCTTCTCCAGATGGAAGGCGACTCTGCTGGCTGCTGCAGCACGCCTCCCAAAAGCACATCCTCTAAAACCGATGGAGGTCTTGTCCACTCCAATAAATTATGCATAACTGGAGGGTGATTTCTTGGCATGGAAAAAAAAAGGTGGCACATTCGATCAAAATTAAATATTGAGTAGTCTTTCTCCTAGAGACATGAATTAAAGAAAGGTGTTTCTTTTCCACCAGAAATATAGAGGCCTCCAGATATGAGTGGTGCCCAAAGGGAGGGGTTGGCCACAAGCTGGGGTGGAATGCTGAGTGCACGCAGCTCGGCCCTCCATGGCTAGCTGGTTGCAGGAGGAAGTTCTGCAACAGTTCTGGGCCATGACCCGGTGATCTGGATCTGTGGGTAGGCTTTGCTGTCTCCCCCATGTGCCCCTTCTTCATGGTCTTTGTCTGAGCGGGGCAGGTGTTTAACTCACGGGCTGTCACTGGGGGCAGTCCTGAAGCAAATCCCAGCAATAATGATGAGACTGAAGGTGGCCCTGTCCCCCTCCTCATGCGGGAAAAGGCCAGGGAGCAGACACACAGAAGAGCAGGTGCCTACTGAGAAGACACAGACACAACCTGAGCCACTCCGACGGGCCTGGGAAGGTGGGGAGATACAGAAGCCACTGGGCAAACTGACAAATCTTCTCAGCAAATACCAATGCCAAATTTAACTTTCATTTGTTGGTTTTATTTTCTTGCGTGTTTCCTTTTCCTACCTTTCTGTGGCAAGGCATTGAAAGAGAATTAAAGCTCAGTCTCCACTCTTTGAAGCAAAGTAGACCAAGCACTCCCCAAAAATGTTATTTAGGATACTAGCCCATTGCCACCTTGACTTTTCCCAACAGACGTGGTCTTTTCAATCCCCTGGATTTGAATCTCTCAGGCCCTTCTCATGACACTGGAGCTGCCAGTGAGACCTGATACCTGGTGAGGGAAATAATGGGTCATTCCTGTGGCAGGGATGGGCAGGTAACAGGGTGTTTATTTCTCAGCAAAGTAGAGGTCCCTTTGCACATATAGGACAGCTCTGACAGTGTCCCAGTGCCCCCTGAAGGCTTCTAAGTAGAATAAAAGCAAACAAAACTGCGGATTCATGTGAAATAATTCACAATGCATGAACCAAGCTGGGTATATGACTCAGAAGATCTCTGAAGTAAAGATTAACTGCCAGTCATCAGGAAACCCAAAGTCATTTAAAAGTAAGAGGTGCCACAAGCCAAAAGATAGAAACCATAAACACATACAATATTAATAAAGCAATTACAGTAAGTGCTATAACATTCTGCTTTGCAAATCTCTTGCCACTTCAAGAAACATCTGTCTCCGCCACCAGAAATTACTGTTAAAAAAACTAAACCAAACAAAACAAGCTGTGCTTTGTGTTTTAGCTTTTCATTCAGTATCCTGATCAGCCTGTCTGCTGCCAAAGCTTCAATACCAATTTCATAGCCTATTCCCTGGGTTGGTTTTCCAACCAATGTAGCCAATTGTGCTTATAGTAAGCAGAGGAGCAATTAGCTGATCCACTGCATTGTGCAAACTGCCTGAATCCAATCACACATAATGTCTCAGGAGGGTAAGTAGGAAATTCAAGTGACCAGATGAATCCTTATTTAATAGAAACTGGCTTGAGCCTTAGCTTCCCCAAATCCTGAAAGATGTTACTGCCCTATTTTTTAAAGAACATATTCTCATGCTTAATTATAATGCACATGTCTGTTACTTGGTTACTGGTCAATAAAATTCAGGTCTGGCTGAGAGAGGGAGGAGTCAGAGAAACCAATGGACATGTTTTCAAAATCTTGCAACTAGGGTTGTATATCCCTGTTTGGATGGAAACAGCACAAACTCCCTGAAAGGTCTCTTTTCTTCATTTTAAAATAGGGAATTTAATTCCTCCCCCGCTGTCTCAAAGGGGATCAGACCATACATGTTCCTGGAGATGCTGTGTATACAGTAGAGAGCTGTAACAGTATAAAGAGTTGCCACATGGATGAACTGTGGAATAGTTTGTCCTGGGAGAGCGCCTAGTTTCTTGGAGAATAACTGGGAAGAGAGGAAAACATGTCCATGGTTATTATTGAACTCAAATAGCCCTTTCATTAAAAGAGAAACAACAACAAAGCAATGCAATTCAGAAAAGAGAGTAAATGTTTGCCTTGGTGTGAGGAAAAGAAAAAAGTAAAGTGATCGTGGTTTCTTAAATAGAAGATTATAATGGAAGATAAAATTTGAAAGGTCAACTCAGTTGGAGTTATAGAAGAGAGTGAGAAATTGGGTTTAGGGACTATTCACTCAAATATTTAACTTAAAAGCCTTTAGGGTCTACCCAGATCCCCTTTTCACACATCACAAAATTCTGATTTAATTGGACACCAAATCTCTCTTCTTGCTATGTATTTCTGAAAATGGCTTCCTCTTTTTAATTGTTTTTAAAGATTTTATTTATTTATTTGAGAATGAGAGAGAGAAAAAAAATGAGTGAGGGGCAGGAGCAGCGGGAGGAGAAGCAGACTCCCCGCTGATCAGGGAGCCTGACACAGGGCTTGATCCCAGGACCCTGAGATCATGACCTGAACTGAAGGCAAATGCTTAACTGACTGAGCCACCCGGGTGCCTCTGAGCTTTCTCTTTTTATTCTCCTTCCCACTGACTTTGTTCAGGCTAACTTAATTTTTGCCTATAATGGCCTGCTGAACCATCTTTCTGCCTGTGGTCTCTTTCTCCTTCACTCTGGTCTCCAAATTAGTGACATATGTCTTTCTAAAATTCAGACCTGATGTGTCATTTCCCACTTAAATCCTCTTAGTTCCCCAGGACCGCCTACTGACCAAAAGGTCAAGCTCTTAGGATGGCCTATAGAGGCCTCATGATGTGCCCTTCGCCTACCTTTTGGATTCATGTGCCAGAAATCCACATGTGGTCCTTTCCATCCAGACTACTTGCAGTTCCTAGAACGTAACATGTATGGGAGACGGCAATGTTCTTCCTTTGATATGCCATTCTTTCAACCTTCACTCCTGTCCGCAAAGCCAATCACTTTTTATACCCTTGTCTCCCTCATTATATAACTGGAGATAAGGTTTGCTGGTTACTTCTCTCTGTATGTATTCTCAATATATATGGGAAACAGTATCCTAACATGGTAGAAAGAACAGAGCTTTGGAGTCAAACAAGCTTAAATCCCAGCTTGTAACTTACTATGGCATGGTATTTATATACTTGGAGCTCCCGTTTTTCCATTTATCAAATAGGAATAGGAATGCCCGGGTTTTGTGAGGATTAGCAACAACATGTATGAAATCTGCAATGCTATGTTTGACTCCTCCTGGGGGCTCAATAAATGATAGTGACAGTGTGTAATATTGCAGCCACCTTGTAAACTGAATTGTCTTCTTCATCTCCTTTAAACTATGACCTCCTTGTAAAAAAGGATTGTATCTTCTTCCAGTTTTCTTGTGCACCTTTCTGGCCTCAGCATCTAGCAGAGTGCCCAACTCACGGCAAGTGTACAGTAATGATTGCTCGAAGGATCAAGAGGCACATAATGGATATAGGGATGAGGACATTTGAGAATTTGCACCATAGTAGTATTGGAAGTAATGACAGTGATGGTGTCTACAAATCTTGAAACATCAGTTGATTTTCGGGTCCTTGCGCTTTCCTGTGCTGCCAAATTACCATGGCCGGTAGCTGGGTATCTTCCAGAAGGACAGACTACTAACAATGGGAAATGAAGGCTTGGTGTATAGCACAGTTTAGCATTGTCTTACCCTCTCTCTCCACTTGTTTGTGGGTTGACTCTGTGATACCCAAATGGCATTGCTTTTCCACATCAAGTGGAGCATAGAATGTGGAAGCAGGAAGCATGAAGAGCTTGAGGTGGCCCGTCAGAGACCTGATAGAGGAGCGCCTTGAAGGCCAAGTTGTAACCCAGGCATCACCCTGTAGGAGGATGAGTGAGGGACTTCAGCAGGGATGGGAAAGAACCAGATGTCTACTTTAGGAACATTTTCTTTGGAAGGTGCATAGTGGATGATTCTGAAGGGAGTGATCTAAAGAAATACCATCACTTAGAAAGTTGTTGAATCGGAAGGTGATGGAGACCTGAACCAGCAGGGGGCAGAGCCAGCACTGGGGACAGGGACGCGTGACCCTGTGCAGTCACAGGGCTCCATGCTTGGAAAGGCCCATTCTCCTTTTAATGCTCAGCTGTTGCCTCCGGAAACTCTCAAAAATTTTAGGAAAAGGAATCTCGGGTTTTCATTTTGCACTTAACCCTGCAAATTATGTAACTGGTCCCAGCGGAGGTGGGAGGCGAGAAACCGTGATGAATGGAGCCACACCAAGGAAGGTGATAACCCAGCTCCCCTTCGCTTTTTTTCTGTGTGCACGACTCCCTTGGCGTCCTCGGCTTCACCCCTGCAGGATCCAAGGGAAGTGTGGGCGTTGGGGACAGGGGAGAAGAGAAGATTTAAGAACGTTATTATAGCAACATAAAAGGAACAAATTAATATTTAGTCTCTACCCTTCCATAAGGAAGTTTTGCAGTCTCATCATCCAGGCAAAGGCTAGTCAGGATTTATTGAGAGTGCAGAGAACTATCCCAGTTCTTTTATCTTTCCCTGGTTATTACATAAAATCCTATTCTATGCCCCAAATAGAGGGAATGCCATTGAAAGAATATGGGAAACTCGGAGCCAATTCCTTTGAGCCCGAGGGACTGTGACCTCAAGATCCTGGAGAGGGACCTGGAGGGGAGAGTGGCCTCCTGGCATCGAAGTTCCCATGCTGGGCGAGTGTTCACATGCCCCAAGGATGACACAGAAGCAGTAATGACCGTTTCAGCATCTGAGCAGCTGCCAATGTTTCCAGATGACTGGTGCTCGCTCTTTCCCCGTGCCCCACGCCAAACAAAACTCCTAAGATTTGCTGCAGTATATGACCTTGGAGCAGAAAAGAGAAGGTCCCAATACTGATTGAGTCTGGATTTCCTGACAGGTGCTTGGAATCAAATTTAAGTCAATTAAAGAAAATAAAGTGTTCTATTTCTGGAACCTAAAGATGAGGTTGCAAATTCATATATGGATGTGGTTGTAAATGTATGTATGTGAATTCAGCTGCATAAGCCATTGGCCCCAGGAAGATGAAATATTAGGACATAATCTTCCTCCCAAAGTGAAGCATATAAAATTTCCACATTGTATTTATTCTTTGTGTGTAAGTTTAACAGACCTTTATATTACCAGGAGTTGTACAACCACTATATGAGAACCAGTTACATATTGTTAAAATTGATACCTTTTGCATCTCCTAACTGCCATAGTATGGGGTTTAGCATTACAACGCTTTTCCATACCTTTCTAACAATTTCTTTATTACGACTTTCCCTTTTATCTTTGCGTAATTAAGGAGTATTTGTTTTTATGGGATCTTAAAAGAAAACAGTAACTACTAGCATGAGAGATTTATTCCCACCTTCCTGATGGGCATGTATCAAATGCGTTAGGAAATGCTAGGCTTGCACAATTCTAACTTGTAGAAACCAAGAACATTATCTCTTGCTGCAGAAAGTATAAAGCCATCACTTTTTTGCATTAATTATTTTGTACCTTTGCAAAACTCTGTAGAGATGTACAGAAGATTCTGACAGCGGTGCCTCTCCGTTTTGATGTTCCCAGCTGTCCAAGTGTTTTTTTTTTTTTAACTTCTAATTTTATTTATTTATTTATTTATTTTTAAATTCAATTTGCCAACATATACTATAACACTCAGGGCTCATCACTTCACATGCCCTGCAGCTGTCCAAGTGTTTTGAATGGAGCCTACTGTGTCTTGTAGAGATGGTCCTAATTAGGACTAACTTAAGATTGGCCGGGGAGTGGCTGCATTTTCGATAGCTGGTCTCTCATGCCCGAAGCTTGCTTTGCAGCCTGATGATAGTTATTGTCCTCCTGTTATTTGTAATTGTCCCACTGGCCTGTAAACACTACTCTCAATACTTGTTGCTTTGATTTCTACTTTATTTACCTAATTATTGACATAAAATATGTTCACACCAGAAAATTAGGAAGTGCCAAATCCTTAATGAAAAATTAAAAATGTGTCTCAGAAATGAACTTTTGATTTTTGGTCTGAGTTATTTTATTCTTCCTGTACATTCATAAATACTTCCACTGAGAATGTAGTCTATGTCAGGGAACGTTCTAAGGGCTTCACATTCAATGTTCATAACCTATGAACTTTGTAATTTTCAACACTTTGTTTGATCAGGAAACCAAGGTTCAGAGTGATTCACTTTTCCAATGTCATGTGGGAAATAAGTAGAAGTAAGACTTGAACCCAAGGCTGCTAAATCCTTCATTCTTAACCAGGATACAATAGTGCCTTAGGCTGAGCTTAGATCATACCCATGTTTTGTCTTTTATCCCCCATTAATATTATAATGTTATAAACGATTTTGTTTTCATTAAACATTTTCATAAACATCATCCTTAACAATTGTGAGGCATTCATTACATGGATTTTTTATGATTCATTCAATTACTTTCTTTATACATAGTCTTTATGCCATTCCCCAAACAGATCTAGTCTCATAATCTTTGTGATTTAATTATAGTCAACTCAGTTATTTCTTTAATTGGAGGAAGTCGCTATGTGAAGTCATAACAGAGATTTTCCAATACATCCTAATTTCAGGAAATATTATACTGAGGGGAAAAATATATTTTCTGATGGAAGAAATACAAGAATCACCAATGGTTTTTCAGTGCAGCAGATGCAAGCAGGAGTCCTGTGTGTCCAGACAGTCCCAGCAGATGGCACCAGCAACGTGGAGACTAGCTTTCCAACTAGGTGTTGAGAGCTGCGGGGTTCTTTGAATCACTGTGATGCCAGAGACAATTGTTCCTTAATTTTGCAGCTTTCATAATTTTGGATTTGGAAAGATAAAAGACAGTGTGCTGCAATCTAGGTATTTCAGTTGCTGAAAATCGGGGAGAGGTTGGGATAACATGAACAGGAGTCTCTAGGACAGTATGGCAGTCAGATTGCTTGCTTTAAAATGTGTCACTGCCACAGAACAGGATATTTGAAAGAAATGTAGGGCTATGACAATAATTAACACTCTGTTTTCATGGTGTTACTTTCTGAACACTGAAGTATTCCAAGGAACACAAATAAAAATGAGAATAAGCTAAAATTGAGAATATTTGAAAACTAGACTATGCCAGGTGTTTCTTTCAGTGGGGTTTGTTTTTAGATATTCTGTACATACATATGCAAATATATAATTCAGTGCATGGTGAAATAGGAAAACAATGTGGATAAAACTCGTTTAAATTTTCAATAATTTGAATATACTGAATTAAAATAACTACACAAGGGGCAGCCCGGGTGGCTCAGCGGTTTAGTGCCGCCTTCAGCCCAGGGTGTGAATCCTGGAGACCTGGGATCGAGTCCCACGTCGGGCTCCCTTGCATGGAGCCTGCTTCTCCCTCTGCCTATGTCTCTGCCTCTCTCTCTCTCTCTGTCTGTGTCTCTCATGAATAAATAAATAAACTCTTAAAAAAATAACTACACAACATATTTTTACATCAAATCTAATCCATGGAGAAGTATCTAGAAGCTAACAAATAAAATGAAAATTAATGTTTTGTTTTTATTTTTTAAGTAAAGCTTCCAGAACATTTTTAAAGTTAAGGCTTTACTTAAAAGTATGTACATTTTTTTCTAATGTCAGAAAAATTCTTTCTCAGACTGAATTATTGAGTTTTTTATTTTATTATGTATTTCCAAGGAAGAGTATCTTAAAATGGGTTGGATGATTTCCAAGACTTTCAAAATAAATTCTGATCTGGCTTAAGACAGTTATACATATTATTCCAAGACAGGGCAATTTAAGTAAAAATTTAAAAGATTAGAAAATGAGATTTTCTTAGCAAGAATGGATTTTACAAATTAGCTATTAAAAAGCCTTGTTATTATATATTAAATTCCAATAAAATCCAAACAAGGGTTTTTTGAGGTAGAAATTGAAAAGCTAATTCTGAAATTTATATGGAAAAGAAATGTACCTAGAATAGCCAAAATCATCCTGGGAAATAAGAAATTTGGAAGACTCATGCCATCTTATTTCAAGACTGACTATAAAAGTACAGTAATTAAAACAATGTGGCAAGAATAGGAAAGTAAATCACTCGAATTTACTGACAAAACATTCAATTTTTAGACAAAACTGTTTAATGGAGAAAGAACAGTATTCTCAACAATGGAGCCAGAGCAATTTGATAAATGTAGGGGGGAAATGAACATTGACTCTTACACTATATATAGAAATTAATTTACTACAGATCAGAGACCTCAACATAAACATTAAAACTACAGGGATTCCTGGGTGGCTCAGTGGTTGAGCATCTGCTTGTGGCTCAGGTCATGATCTTGGGGTCCTAGGATCGAGTTCCACATCAGGAACTTCACAGGGAGCCTGCTTCTCCCTCTGCCTATGTCTCTGCCTCTCTCTGTGTGACTCTCATGGATTAATAAATAAAATATTTTTTAAAAAACTACAAAGCTTCTAGAAGATAATATAACATCTTTGCAACCTTGGGTTTAGGTAGATTCCTTAGAGGGAGCACAAAAATCACTAAACATAAAATAAAAAGCTGAAAATCGGACAGTATCAGAATTAAACTCCCGTTCATCAAAAGACACTATAGAGGGCAGCCCAGGTGGCTCAGCGGTGTAGCACCGCCTTTAGCTCAGGGCCTGATCCTGGAGACCTGGGATCCAGTCCCACGTCAGGCTCCCTGCATGGTGCCTGCTTCTCCCTCTGCCTGTGTCTGTGCCTCTCTCTCTGTGCTTCTCATGAATAAATAAATAAAATCTTAAAAAAAAAAAGACTGTAGAAAATGACTAGGAGAAAATATTTTCTATACATATATTTGACCAAAGATTTAGATCCAGGTTATATAAGTAACTCCCACAAATCAATTTTTAAAAAGGACAACCCAATTCTTAAATGGGCAAACATCTTAGACACTTTACAAAGGAAGATTCCTAGATGATCAATATGTATGTTGAAAGATGCTCAACATCAATAGTCATCAGGGAAATGCAAATTAAAACCAAAATAAGTTACTGCTACACACATACTAGAATGGCTAGAACTTCGAAATTGACAATACCCAGATTGGCAGGGTTGTGGAACAACCAGAACTTTCATTCAGATTGGCAGTGGTGGGGAGGTGTTTGTAAATTCCTTCAACCAAGCACTGTACTGAGTCCCGCAGTGACCCCCCCAAATTCATGTCCACCTGGAACCTCCAAATGTGACCTTATTTGTAAATAGGCTCTTTGCAGGTATAATAATGGAGTCATAGTGGATTAAGATGGGTCCAAAAGGCAGGGCCTCTTCTTACCAGAAGAGGGAAACTGAAACTTCCTGACAGGGGAGGCGTGCAGGGAAGAGCACTTGGAGACAGAGGCAGAGACTGGAGTTCTGCGGCCACAAGCCAAGAGCACCGAGAACTGCCAGCAACCGCTAGACACTGGAAGAGGCAAACAAGGATTCTTCCCTAGGGCCTTCAGAGGGAGGTTGGCTGTAACAACACCTTGTTGTCACACTACCCGATTGCAAGGGTTCTGGACTTCTCAACTCTGACAGACCACATTCCTGTTGTTTTAATCTGTCCAGTTGGTAATGCCAATTCTCAGAAACGTACACAACCACTTTAGAAAACGTTGGCAGTTTCTTATAACCTTAAACATACACATTTACCTTTTACCCAGCAATTCTACTCCTACGTGTTTACCCAAAAGAAATGAAAGCACACAACACACACATACACACACGTGTGCGCGCACACATATATGAGCATGTTCATATCAGCGTTAGTTATAATAGTCAAAACTGGAAACAAATAAAATATTCAACAAAGGAATGAATAAAAAATTGTCTTACATAATTGAACACCATTCAGCAATAAAAAAGAATAAACTGATGATACACTCTAAGGTATGAATGAACATCAAAAAACAAAACAAAAACAGCAGAAGAAGCCAGACACAAAAAGAGTGTGTATGCTGTATGAGTCCATTTATCTGAAGACTGAGGTCAGGTAATAAAAACGAGATCAGGGAGGCAAGGGGCTCAAGAGGGCCTGAAGCAACCATCTCAGGCATTGGGAATGTTCTGCGTCCTGACTAGAGGGGTATACATTAGTGGAAATATATTGGTCAAACTCACTGGACTATTTACCTAAATGGATGCACTTTATGAAATGTAAATTATTATCTCAACAAAATCGTCATAAAGAAAGGAAAATTTTGGGATCCCTGGGTGGCGCAGCAGTTTAGCGCCTGCCTTTGGCCCAGGGCGCGATCCTGGAGACCCGGGATCGAATCCCACATCGGGCTCCCAGTGCGTGGAGCCTGCTCCTCCCTCTGTCTGTGTCTCTGCCTCTCTCTCTCTCTCTCTCTGTGACTATCATAAATAAATAAAAAAAAATTAAAAAAAAAAAGAAAGGAAAATTTTGGAGCATTTCATCACTTATAATATTTTCCTCCATTAACATAGAAAATTCAAATCTTTATCCCGTTTTTGTGTTTGAAAACCACATTAATTATCTGCTTTCTAAACTTGCTTTTAATTCTTAGCAAGTAGGTGATTTCCAAGTAATCTATTTTTGCTCTCTGGTTTCCAGTCTACTTTGAATGTGGGCATCCATATGCCATACACTGTCTCTCTAAGAGTCTACTTCTTTTGTTCATGTTGTCAAAGCCTTAAGTCTCCATCTCCTTATTGGGAGGATTCTAATAACTGGTCAGGACATCATTTAATCTCTTGGCTCTCTTGTTTAGGAAGAATGGGTCACTTGCAAGGGCCAATCAAGTACAAAATAAAAATACCCATATCTCAAACTAAGAATGCACAGCTTTAAATAGCATTCAAAATGTTTCTAGATCTTTTTTTTTGTTGTTTTTCAGATGGGAGGAATTTACAGTATTTGGCCTGTCGGAGAACAAAGAACACACCAGCTTCAGGTGGGCAGTACCCAGTCCCGGTGTGACAGCTTCTTGGCAAGTGTTCTACATATCAGGCTTGACTGGATGGAAGGGAGGACCTGAGGGGAAACACAGCAAAAGACTGGGGGCAGCGAGAAGAGAGAGGGAGGCACACGGAAGGGCCCAGGGAATCCACACGGCCCGGCTGCATCTGTATTTACGGTGCAGCGCCAGCGCCATCATGTGGCGGTCGGTGGAACTTCAGAGGAAGAAGGCCTGCTTTCTCTGAGCACGGCCTCATCGACCAAAATCGTCCAAAGGGCCTGAAAAACCTTAGGAAGGACAGTACCTTGTAATTCTTCTCTATCTAAAACCTGAAGGGATTCGTGGCCTTTCCGTTAGTGATGCATCTGGTATCGTGTTTGCTATTCAGGTAACTATTATTTGTCCTTTCATTCTTCCAGTGTTTATTGAATATATATTGATAAGGCGCCAAACACTATCCAAACCAGGAGAAGAGCAGGTGTTACGGTCAAGGAGAAAGACAGGCCTACGAACAAAATATTAGGGCAATCTCATAAATACTCTAATGCAGGAATGAAAGGGACACTACCAACACAAGGGCCAAATGCGCACATTTAATGTTTGCCACATGCCCCCATGCACCCCCTCCGGGCTTGGTGCCCGGAAAGCCTGTGTTGGTCCTATTACTTGTATCACTTACCATATCCTTTTTAAAATCCGGCTATAATTATTGATTGATTATTTCGATGATTATTTACTGACAGCCTACTATGTTTCAGGCAGTACTGAAAATGCTGGGGGTACAGATACAGGGGGAAAGACACAATCTTCTTTCGTTAAGCTTATGCTTGGGAAGTGAATCAGCAGGAAAAATGTGTTCTATACATTGGATATACATAAGCTATTTTCTTACTTTTTGCTGTTTATTTTTATTTTATATTTCCCACCTGTGTTGTCCATTTGCCACTTATTAAATTGTAAACTGAATTATTTCATGTTGGTTTGAGATTTTAAGTCAAGCATGGTTTCCTCAAGGGTTCTGGGAAATTTACTTAACTTCCTGTTGCTCAGGACTCAGTTGGGTTTCATTCATTAGTTAGCCATGAACTGGGGATTTGGGACGAGATTTCTAATCTTGGCTCCATTAATGTTTCATAGGTCAGACTTACCTCCCAACCTCAATCTCTCCTAGTCGCTTATGGGTCCCGCACATAATAAACATGAACAATCTCAGAATTTTCTAATCAGAATAGCAGACACTGGGAAGTTGGCAGCATGCTTGTGTCCACACCCAGCCCCCAGGCCACGGGGGTCACAGCTGTTGGAGGGAGGATTGCAGCCCAGCCCAGGGTGGCTGCAGGAAGGGGCTCTCTTTCCCTCTGCCTCAACACTGGGGAGCCGGAGCACGAAAAAGAGACTGTCCTAATGACCTAAAATAAGAGAAAATCTGAGTAATTAGACTGAGCTTACTACCCCCTGGAAAAAAGATGTGATCTCAGAGAATGCATATATTTATTAACAATTATGGGCGGGGGGGACTGTTTTATGGTTATGTTCTCAAGGAGTTGAGACCCTTCACTAAACCAAGAATGCATCTCATTCTGTGTTCGGTTTATTCATTTAGGCCTTTGCGGCTGTGTGCGCAGCCCAGTATAAATACCAAGTAGTTGGTATTTAGAATAAGGTCATCTCCCCCTACAAAAAAAAAAAAAAAAAAAAAAAAGAAAAGAAAAGAAAAGAAATTAGAGAATTTTTTCCTACAGTCTTGCTTGTGCTAAATCACTATAGACTTGATGTTACATTGGAGGCGCCAGGAAGCCCGGAGTTTCCCCTTCAGACTCAATTACTTTTCCCCACCAAACTAATCAGCCCAGTTCCCTGCACTTATGAGCAGAGCAGCTTCCTGTTCAGCTTTGGAAGATTCTGAGAAGATTCTGAAAATTAACTCAAATGTACAGAGAGATTCTTCTAAAACCAAAGCTAAATAGAGATTATGTGTTATTTCATATAAAATATAATTGTAAATTCTGTGTTGTGGCAACTTTCTTTCAGCTGCAGGTGCTTTACATATTAAACACCAAGCCGTCTCTATGCTCTTTATGAATTTCAAAAAAAGTGCCTTTTGGTTCATAGTACCATTTGAGAGGAAAGAAACAGAATCTTTGTTTTGATCTTTGTTTTTTTGACAAAAAACTTGTGCTCAACAGCTGAAAACATCCTCTGCCTAACTTTCTCTTTATTTACATGACTTGGTTGCAGCTGCTAAAAAATGTAAGTCCACATACCTTTGTTACCAAAATTGAAATATTAAAAATTTCTTCTGTGTATCTCTGAGGCAAACCTATAAAGACATAAATCTTGTCTCTATGTGCTTCCACATAGAATACAAGTTATGGTTCATCAGAATTCTAAACAGATGTTATTGGTCACTATTAAGATAGGTTTAATTAAAAAAAAAAAGAAACCCTCTTTTAAAATACAGATTAAAAATATTTTTTCAGCTATTAAAAAGTCACCCAAAAGCATACCTTGCAATTTTATTTTTAAGGCTTTTGCGGTTAAGGCATGTGAACCAACCATTTGTCCTTTGTGAAGAGAAACTACTCTCATCTGAACATGCCTCTTCAGGGTATTAACTGTTTCCTGAAAACCATCATCAGTTGAACTGATGAAGCATCCTCACCCCACAACAGGAACAGGATGTACTGGCAAGATAATCCTTTCCTTTGTGAAGGGCCACTTTGAGAAATGGGCTGGATTAAGTAGCAGTTTGCAACCAGCTTCATTAAATTGCATTAATCATCCTTGCAGTTTTACTGCAGCAGTAATTGGTGAACATTCTGATGTAAAATAAATAGGTATTTCTACTGAAAATGGGTAATATTCTCATAGTCCTATATTTTTGGAGAACTTATGTCTCTAAAATTTTCCTGACCCTAACCTTGCATCCAAGCTGAATCTGAGGAAAATCTTCAATAATGTGAACAGTTCAGGCAGACTCACTCTCCAGGAATAAAGTGACTTTTTTTTTTTCCTGCTCATGTCTACCCCAATTTAACAGTCTTGAATTGTCTTAAAAATTACTTTAAAATCTAGGTTGGGTTCCGAAAATGGTCTGAGAAATCAGCTATGGCAAAGAAAATAATACTGTTTTGTTCATAAAGCAACACTATAGTGCATTTGTGCCTTTGCTATGCCATTTTTCACAGCTTGGATTTGAAAATCAAAATATAAGGTCCATAGCAATAAGCATTATTTATTCAGTCTCATGAAGAATAAGAAGGCTCGTGTAAGTAAATACCGAGAGTAGAAAAAGTTATTTGAGGATTATTGCTTCTAGTTCATTGCTTGAGAAGTCCCTCAAAACAGTCATTTAAAAACAGTAATAACAGTAATAACAATTAAAATAATCTAACTGTGGTCCTAGAAAACACTGTGTGCCAGACACTGTTGTAAGCCCTTTGCTGACTCGTATACTAATTAGTATACTAATAAGTATTTGACCCTTGCAACAACATTTATGAGGTTATTTAGGATGGCTGTTTCATAGAGGACACTAAATCCTCGAAAGGAGAAGTATCTTCCAGAATCACACGGAGAGTGGAGGGGGGACAGAGTCACATCGGGTACTCTTAATTAACACCTATGCTACCCTGATCCTCTCTACAGTCTTTCTCTCTAGGCCAGAAATCTCCCTTCACCTTCAGGTCAGGCTGCAGAACATGTTTTCCTGACTAACTCACCAGGTAGTCAAGCCCAGCATGTTCAAGACTGACTAGAGAATCTGCTCCCGGCTATCTGCTGCCTCCACCCATACTTTATTTCTTTGTTTATTTATTTTTTAAAGATTTTATTTATTTATTCATGAGAGACACAGAGAGAGAGAGAGAGAGAGAGACAGAGACACAGGCAGAGGAAGAAGCAGGCTCCATGCAGGGAGCCCAGTGTGGGACTCGATCCCAGGACCCCGGGATCACAACCTGAGCCGAAGGCAGATGCTCAACCACTGAGCCACCCAGGCGTCCCTCCACCCATACTTTAATCCTGTAACCTAGCTTCCCAGCATTGGCAAAGATGCCATGGTGTTCCACTCTTGCCCCTCAGTGCTGGCCACAAGCTTGGTCCTTCTGGCTCCTGTACCCCACCTGTGAACCAGGGGTAGCCTCTCTTTCCTCTTTCCTCTTTCCCCTGCTCATTCTCTCTTAGGGACTACTTAGCTTTTGAAGTTGACCTTGGATGGCTCTTCCTAGCTTCATTCTTTCTCTTCTCCAATTCATCCTACAAACTAGTACCCAATGAAACATACTAAAGCATACTTCATCATTTCTACTAAGAAGACCCTGGTAGCTTGTCTAGAAAATGAATAATAAGCTCCTAAAATTTCCACTCTGGGCCATGTGTATCATAACCCCAACTTCGTTTCAATCCTTACTGCTTTCGCATCTTTCCATCTTTGCCTGTCCTTTGTTTACTTGTAAAATATTATTTAATTTTCTCTTGTTATATCCACCACCCCAGCACCAATCCACTGCCTCGAACACACTATTTACTGTTTCTCCCATGGTCCCAGATGAGACTCCCACTTGTGTGGCAAAATTTTCTTTCCCAGTTTTCCATCTCTCCTTCTTAGTCTTCATTCCCCGTGCTGTTTCCTGGTTCTGGAGCTCTTGCTTGGGCTAGAGTTGTAGTTTTCTGATGAAGCTCCGAGTTCTATATACTTCTTCAGTAAGCCACATTATCACCATCAGGCTAACTGTATCAAAACATGTCTACCTTGCAAATTTTCTGCTCAAAAATTAAAAGGGTTTCCTGTTTACTACACTTTAGACTCCAAACAGGCTGCCATATGGCACGACTTCAGGGAGCCCCATTCAGATTTTATTTTATTGGAATCTTCAAACTTCCTGGTTTGGAATTAAGCAGTATTTTGAGAACCAACAGCAGAATTGTTATTATATTACAATTTGCTCCTCTACTCCTTCACCCCCCCCACCGCCCCAGATACACCAAAACACATTCCATTCAGGCATGCTGTGGAAAGACTGAGGGGTTTTCTTTATTGTAAGACTTTCAAGCATCTTTAATATACTTATGTGTATTATGAATCTTCAAAAAGAATCGTGATAGAAAAGGGTTTTTCTTTTTTTTTCCCCCCCTCTCAGTCACTCTTAGATATTTCTCAGGACACCAGAGTTCTACAGACTCGTATTGAGGAAATCCTGCCCTGTACATTGTCTGCCCCAGTCCTTGTTACAGGTCAAATGCCACCTCAGAAGGCCTTCTCTGACCATATTGATTAACGTTGCCATCCCTCCCAATACCATAATCTTGTTTTATTTTCCTCATAGTGCTTAGTACAATTTGAGGGGATACTTATTGTTTATTTGTTTCCCTTTGTTTTTCCTCTAGGATAATAGATCTAGGGGAACTGGCCTTCTATCTTGTTTGTAAAACTCTCCCTTCTCCCCCCAGTCAGGTGGCTGATACCCTTAATACAGTTTGGCTTTTCTTTTGAAGGAATATATATATCCCCACCCAAAGCCTTGCTTGTACCCATATTCTCAACCTACATAACTGAATTTAGGTGTATGTTATAAGGCTGAAATAAAAGTTTCCTCATCTCTGAGATTTTCTCTGATGGCCTGACTCGTCCCAGAAGCCTTTGTTCTTACTCTACTGAACTTCTGTAATGTTAGTTATCTGAGCAACTCAATTTATTTTGAAAACTTAATAATTTTTTATGTAGAAATGCTACCTTATCCCCCCAACCATAGGGTATTTTCCTTGTGGCAAGGATTGTTGCCATACTTTGAGTATCTTTGAGGGTCTAGCAGACTGGGCTTCTCAGGTAAGCAATAAATATCTACAACTTGATTAAGTATGAAACACATGATTCTGTTTGGGTGGAGTTGCTATACATTCTTACCTTTAAAATTCCTTCTGACTCTCTGAAGAAGTAGCTATAATTGGAAGGAATGGGGTGGAAAGATATAATGAAGAAATTAAGGGAAGAGGGAAGTTTAGTACCAAATAATACAATGTGATTAAAAATCTTTGTCTTGTGTTTATGTGGTTTAAATTCAACAGAAACAGCAGAATCTATCAAGTATCAGGGATCTTGGATTGAGTTGATGCTTCCTGTAACAATTCAATAGCCATGTACACTTTTGTGTAAGTCACTTAAATGTTAATCCATCTTTAAAATCATCATAGCAATTCCATTTCTTCCTTTTATTTAGAAATGAGAAGTTCTTTGCTGAGACAAGTTCAATTATTGGCTCTCCATCAAAATGATGTGGATTAGGAACATCTGGAGAACCTACCCTTGTTTTTTATTAATGGAAACCTTGGAAGGCTTAGTGATTTATATCGTCTATGTATTTTAACACACTGACTTTTTTTTCTTGGTAGAATTTTATTTCATTTGGAACATTTATGTGATCACGTAATATGCCACATATGAAACTTTTCATATGAAAAAGACCCAATGTATCTGCTGTATGTCAAATTTCATAGTCAGGAGGGAAGTGATTTGGAGCAGACTCTACCTAAGTGCCTGGATTTTCTGGAATGTTGTCAGGGTGCTAGTTTCAGCCTGCCTCAGAGCATTCTATCTCAGTCTTGCCTGGGACCTGAAGATTAAATCTACCCACAGGTGGGTTCTGCAGAGCGCTAGTGCTTTGAGGTACTCTGTGGAAAAAAAAAAAAACAAACTGTTGGATTATCAAATACATTTGAGGAATTGTGGATTTCTAAATCTCCTTTTTGGACAATTGGAAGGCTTATTAGCATGTTAAGGATTTGAGAATTTTTAGAGCTCTACAAAATTGGATCTGTCCTGCTCCCTTTATTTTCCTGACCTCATTTCCCACATCTCCCACATTTCCCACATTTCCCACATCACTCTCCTGTCTCTAACCACAATGGCCTTTTTGCGATTCCTCTGGCACACCATCAGCATTCTCTTTGCATATTTAGCCTAAAAGTCTCCCTCTTCCCCCATGGATTCCTGCAAGGGTCTATCTTGCCTCCTTTAAGTCTTTTCTGAAATATCATTCTCTTAGTGAGGCCATCCTTGATTACCTTATTTAAACTTATAAACTATCTGGTCCTGGCACTTCCTTACTGACCTTTCCACCTTTTTATTTCTCTACCTCACTCATCACCATGACCACAATAATGCTGCATTAATAAACTACCTTAAATCCTCATGATGCAATCATAAACATTTGTTTAGTGTCAGGTATATAGTGCTTATCTGATCCGTCCTGAATTCACTCTCTGGCGAACTGTGGGTCATTCCTGCAAATGTGCTGATATGGGTTAAGCTCGTCGACATGTCTGTGGGTGTTCTGGGTATTGGCTAATCTAGGAGGTCCCCAAGGAGATGACTGCAATATCTTGGCTTTGCTGCATGTGTCTCTCATCCTTTAGCGAGCTAGCTGAGGCTCTGTCTCCTGGCAATTACAGACAAGACTCAGTAAGTTTTCAGTGAGTTTAAATCAATTTGCTCATGTTCTGTTGGTCAGAGCAGGTCACACATAGCATCAGAGTGAGTGGTCACTACAATGTTACACAGCAAAGGGTACAGGAAGAGGTGAACAATTCGGACCATTTTTGCAAACTACCATACGTATTAGAACTTCTACTTCAAATTTTTGCTTGTTTCCCTCTACTAGAATATAAGTTACATGAAGGCAGGGATTTTAGTATCTATTTTTTAAGTACTTTATCTTTATTTTACTTTATCTAGAACTGTGCTCAGTACATAGTAGGTACTCAATAAATGTTTATTGGATGAATACATACATCAAAATAAACCCATTAAGCTTTAACTCAAAATTTTCAAATGTATTTTTTAGTTGATCCCATTTTTAGTGGAAAGCCAAACAAAATCTCATTTGGAATCAGATACTCTTCAGATAGCTCATGTCTTCCTTACTGAGAATGTAAGCTCCAGTAATCAGTTTTAGTTTTCAGTATTTATTTTGCCTTCTTTCATTTATCCAAGGCTTAGTAAATTATGTTTTTAAAAAAGATTTTATTTATTTATTCATGAGAGACACAGAGCGTGGCAGAGACATAGGCAGAGGGAGAAGCAGGCTCCCTGTGCGGAAACTGATACGGGACTCCCTGTGGGGAACCTGATACCAGGACCCCAGGACCACTACCTGAGCCAAAGGTAGATGCTCAACCACTGAGCCACCCAGGTGCCCCAGTAAATGACTTTTATGTCCTGGATTATGTACTATATCTAGTGGTAATAGAGAGCAATACTATCGTCCCAGCTTCTGAGAAGTCTCAGTTGAGTTGAAGAACAAAACTATAAAGCAAAATTAAGCAATATAATATGCTCCATTATAGTGTTATTAAAACAGTCCCCAAGAACACAAAGGAAGAAGTGTTCAAATGTGCTATTAGACATTGGATAGAGCGTTCTAACTTTGATCTCCATAACTGTTTAGACTGACAAAATCACTCTTCTAATACAACATGCTTATTTGTAACATTTCTATTTACACCATTTAATCTCTTCAATCATCTATACATTTATAGTCTACAGATAAATTTTTCTGAGTCTTAGCCATCCTTCAAATCTGACCAGTCATACAACATTCTCTAACCAAGTTTGCTTATAGACCCCTAACCCCTCAATTTATCTGAATTCTCTACACTTTATTGTCTATATCATATTAACATGTAATGATTAGGGATATCTATTTTGTTACTTTAAAATAGACTAGTTAGCTCTCCTGTTGTTCACCTTTTCACATGTGGATGTCTCATCTTTTCAGAAATTGTTAATGACCATGTTGAGAGCAGAAATTTTGTTTCTTTTTTGAAATTGCTGAAAATAATATTTGACATAATAGGTATTCAGATAATCAATTAGAAGGATACACTGAAAACCAAAAAATTTAACCTCATCACTTAGTTATGTACAGTTCTGATAATGCATGTGTGGGCAGTGTAGAAAATGGTGTTTATGTAGTACCCTTATCTATGTTGGAAACCAGTTTCTACTTTATATAAAGCTGTAAATACAGACTAATCTTTTTAACAGGTTAAAAATAAACTGGCAAATTTTAAGAGGTCTTGGAAATGAATAAGAGAAAAATTTTAAAATGCCAAACTACAAATGTACAGAAAGTGATTTCTTGTTGGCAAAGAAAATGTTGAAAAAAGGAATAAAGAGAAAACAAAGATGTGTTACCTGCTGTTCTCTGGCTTCAGGGCAGAGCAGAGGATCATTTATCTTTCAATTAGTTTTGCATTTCTACACACCTGCGTATCCTATTCACCAGCCCAATAAAACTGTCCTTCAGGGGTAAATTCTGCTTAACAGGGTACTTGATGTGTGGCAAACCCCCCAAATAAACTACAAAAGTAACAAGTCAATTCACTTAGTTCAAAAAGAATCCAAATCTTACATTTGTCTGGATGCCTTGGAAAAAGACAAAAAGCAACTCATCAAACATCGTAATTATTTACTGATAAAAACCCTGCTACGAGTCATAGAAGTGATGATAAGAGAAGGGATATTATTAGTTTACTCATACTCATAGGAATTAAATCAGAATAAACCCTTCAGATCCTACTAAAGACTATCTCACTCAATTCGTTTCTGGGCAGGTATAAGGCTAGGCCATTTCTAACTCCTTTTTATGTAGCTCTACAACCTTCAAGGAACTTCTGACTTCTCATATTAAGGAGCAGAATATATAGATGACAGAATAAATGAGTGCTTATTAGCTTATTGCTATTTCCCATTTTAAATGAACACATTCATTTGGAAGTCTCTGGTATTTGTGTGGTTGAGTCATTTATCTTTGTCTTATCCTTTCTCAGTGGACTGATTATGGATACCTTCTACCTGCACAATACCTTCTACCTGAGAAAACTGCTGCTCAACTCAGAGATCTCTCTCAAAGGTCAGAATCCTGACCTGAAGTGATTTCTTCGCTTCAAAGAACTGATGTCAGCTATGAACATAATCAAACACATATATATGGTAAAACACATACAATATTTTTTAAAAAGATGTTATTTCTGCCATATCCTGTCAAATCTGAGCCTCTATCTTTCTCACATTTTCCCCTTCCTTTGCCTTGTATGTAGGTAAGAAAAAAGATTGTTATTTGATAAAAACCAGTCTAGTCTTAGCTAATGCAATAAGACAAGAAAACGAGAGGGAAAAAAAAAAGATGTACAGTTTGAGAAAGAAGATGTAAAATTATCTTCATTCTCGGATGACATGGTCATCAATGTAGAAAATCTGGAAGAGAGTACCTGGTGGCTCACTCGGTTAATTATCTGACTCTTAGTTTCAGCTCAGGTCATGATCTCAGGGTTATGAGATCAAGCACTGTGTCAGGCTCCCTGTTGGGCATGGAGCCTGCTTAAGACTCTGTCTCTCCTTCTCCCTCTGCAACTTGACATCCTTCTCTTCAAAAAAAAAAAAAAAAAAAGAGAGAGAGAGAAAATCCAGAAGAATTGACAAAGTAACTTCTAGAACTAATGAGCAATTATACCAAGGTTGCAGGATACAAGGATAATGTACAAAAACCAATCACTTTCCTGTGTAGTAGCAATGAACAAGTGGAATTTGAAATTAAAAACACAATTCCATTTACACTAGTGCCCTCAAAGTTAATTACTTAGGTTATAAATTTAATAAAATATTTATACATCTGTATGAGGAAACCTACAAACTCTGATGAACAATTAGAGAATAAAATAAATGAAGAGATATTTTGTGCTCATGGAAAGGAAGATTCAATATTGTCAAGATATTTGTTCTTCCAAATTTGATCTATAGATTAAATGTAATCCAAATCAAAATCCTAGCAAGTTATTTGATGGACATTGACAAACTAATCCTAAAGTTTATATGGAGAGGTAAAAGACCCAGAATAGCCAGCACCATATTGAAGATAAAGAACAAAGTTGGAGGACTGACACTACCTGATTTCAAGATTAGTAAATTAGTGAAACTACAGTAATCAAGACAGTGTGGTATTGGTATCTTTGACAAAGGAACAAAAGCAATACAGTGGAGAAAAGATCATCTTTTCAACAAATGATCCTAGAAACAAGCAGATACCCACATGAGAAAAATGAAGCTAAATAAAGATGTTACACTCTTCACAAAAATTAAATCAAAATTGTTCATGATTGTGAAACTGTCAGTGCTACCCAGGGCAATTTACACATTTAATGCAATCCCTATCAAAATACCATGGACTTTCTTCAGAGAATTGGAACAAATCTTCTTAAGATATGTGTGAAATCAGAAAAGACCCCAAATAGCCAGGAGAATATTGAAAAAGAAAACCAGAGCTGGGGGCATCACAGTGCCAGATGTCAGGTTGTACTACAAAGCTATGATCATCAAGACAGCATGATACTGGCACAAAAACAGACACATAGATCAATGGAACAGAATAGAGAACCCAGAAGTGGGCCCTCAACTCTATGGTGCACTCATCTTTGACAAAGCAGGAAAGACTATCCACTGGAAAAAGGAGAGTCTCTTCAATAAATGGTGCTGGGAAAATTGGACAATCACGTGCAGAAGAATGAAACTAGACCACTCTCTTACAACATACACAAAGATAAACTCAAAATGGATGAAAGATCTAAATGTGAGACAAGAATCCATTAAAATCCTAGAGGAGAACACAGGCAACACCCTTTTTGAACTTGGCCACAGCAAACTCTTGCAAGATACATCTATGAAGGCAAGGGAAACAAAAGCACAAATGAATTATTGGGACTCCATGAAGATAAAAAGCTTCTGCATAGCAAAAGAAACAGTCAACAAAACTAAAAGACAACCTACAGAATGGGAGAAGATATTTGCAAATGACCTATCAGATAAAGGGCTAGTATCCAAGATCTATACAGAACTTATCAAACTCAACACCCAAGAAAGAAACAATCCCATCATGAAATGGGCAGAAGACATGAACAGAAATTTCACCAAAGAAGACATAGACATGGCCAACAAGCACATGAGAAAATGCTCTGCATTGCTTGCCATCAGGGAAACACAAATCAAAACCACAATGAGATACCACCTCACACCAACAGGAATGGTGAAAATTAACAAGACAGGAAACCACAAATATTGGACAGGATGTGGAGAGAGGGGAGCCCTCTTGCACTCTTGGTGGGAATGTGAACTGGTACAGCCACTCTGGAAAACTGTGTGAAGTTTCCTCAAAGAGTTAAAAATAGAGCTACCTTATGACCCAGCAATTGCACTGCTGGGGATTTACCCCAAAGGTATAGATGCAGTGAAACGCCGGGACACCTGCACCCCCATGTTTCTAGCAGCAATGTCCACAATAGCCAAACTGTGGAAGGAACCTCAGTGTCCATCAAAAGATGAATGGATAAAGAAGATGTGGTCTATGTATACAACGGAATATTACTCAGCCATTAGAAACGACAAATACCCACCATTTGCTTCGATGTGGATGGAACTGGAGAGTATTATGCTGAATGAAGTAAGTCAATTGGAGAAGGACAAATATTATATGGTCTCATTCATTTAGGGAATATAAAAAATAGTGAAAGGGAAAAAGAGAGAAAATGAGTGGGACATATCAGTGAGGATGTCAGAACATGAGAGACTCCTAACTCTGGGAAACAAACAAGGAGTGGTGGAAAGGGAGGTGGGTGGGGGGTTGGGGTGACTGGGTGACGGGCACTGAGGGGGGCACTTGACGGGATGAGCACTGGGTGTTATGCTATATGTTGGCAAATTGAACTCCAATTAAAAAAAATATACAAAATAATTTTTCATGGACTTAGGAATGTAAATGTTAAACACAAAACTGTAAACCTCATAGAAGATATATAAGAGAAAACTTAGATGACCTTGGGTGTGATGATAACTTTTTAGGTACAGCACCAAAGATATGATACATGAAAGGAATAACTGATAAACTGGACTTCCTGAGGATCAAAAACTTCTGACCTATGAAAGCCTATGTTAAGAGAATAAGAAGATAAGCCACAGACTGGGAGAAAATATTTGTAAAAGGCACATCTGATAAAGGACTGTTATCCAAATATACAAAGAACACTTACAATAAGGACAATAAGGACACAAACAACGCAATTAAAAAATTGGCTAAAGACCTTAACAGACACCTCACCAAAGATTTACAGATGCAAATAAGCATATGAAAAGATGCACCATCTCATCAATATCAGGGAAAAACAAATTAAAGCAACCGCAGGATACCACTAAACTCCTATTAGAACAGCCAAAATCTGGAACACTAACAACGGCAAATGCTGAAGAGGACATGCAGCAACAGAACTTTTGTTCATTGCTGTGGGGGAATGCAAAGGATTACCCACCACTTTGGAAGATACTTTGATGGTTCTTTCTTTCTTTCTTTCTTTCTTTCTTTCTTTCTTTCTTTCTTTCTTTCTTTCTTTCCTTTGGTGGTTAACAAAACTTACAAAACTTACATACAAAACTTACAAAACTAAACATACTCTTCCCTTATGATACAGTGATTGTACTCCTTGGTATTTACCAAAAGAGTTGAAAAATTATGTCCATACAAAATCCTGTGCATGGATGCTTATAGCAGCTTTATTCATAATTGCCAAAACTTAGAAGCAACTAAGACTTCGGTAGATGAATGGATAAATAAACTGTGTTACATGTAGACAATGAAATATTATTCAATGCTAAAAGGAAATGAGCTATCAAATAGGAAAAGACATGGAAGAAACTGAAATACAAATTCTTAAGTAAAAGTAAAAGTCTAGGGCAACATACTGTATGATTTCAATTTTTTGCAATTATATGTTCAATTATATTATATAGGGAGACACTGCAAAGATCAGCAGTTGCCAGAAGCATGAATAATAGAGGCACAGGAGATTTTTAGGGCTCTGAAGATATATAGGGTATATAATGAATACATATCATTATACATTTGTCCAGACTCATAGAATGTACAACTCCAAGACTGCATCCTAATGTAAACTATGGACTTTGGCTGATTGTGATGTGCTGATTATAACAAATGTACCACTCTGGTTGGGGATGTTGATGAGAGGGGAGCTATGGATATTATATGGTATATTTCTGTACCTTCGTTTCAATTTTGCTGTGAACCTAAACTTCTCTTGAAAGAAAAGAAAACAAAACAAAACAAAAAACCTCTCTTTAAAAAAATCAGTGCATTTTAAGAAACTCTAAATAAAACAAAGACCCATATTAGAAAGACAGGCTCAACATAAAGAGCTGACATGGTGTATGAGAAAAAGAAGTACTCTTTTCTCTTCTGAGGGCAAAAGGCATGAGTTCATAAAATTAGAAATGCAAATTGTAAAGTGTTATGCCAGCTTTTACCTACCAAACTGACAAAGGCTCTTTTGTGTTTTTTGTTGTCGTTGTTAAAGCTAAAACAGAATTCTCAATGGTGACAAGAGATAGGGACTTTCATTTAGTACTGGAACAATTGTAAATTGGACAGAGTTTTGTACCAAATTTTTCTCCATTGCTTTCTGCAAAAATTTATTCTCAAACATTCAGATATTTAAAGGAAGAGTGGAGGAAGACAAGAAGTACAACTCAGTGCTGTGGTCTTTCCCACCTCTTGTTGAACCACTAGAAGTCAATGAAGACTGGCATAGAAGTTCATTGAGCTCTTCTCTAATACAAAATTATGGAATTTCTTTTCCAGATTATTTTATCTTGTTATGTGGCAAGGAGTTCCTTGAGGACACTCTAAAATCTTCCTACCTATGTGCTCTTGGCTCATCGTACTTCCAAGTTTCTGTCATAAACCACTGACAGAAATTAAAAGAAACTTGGCTCTATTTGATAGGACCATTTGCATTTTATAAGGAGAAGACTCACATACTGTGTATTTGACTTTGAAGTTTTGTAAACTTCTTTTAACTTTTTGCTAATACTACGGGGCAGAAACTGGCAACCGAAGGGCCACTGGGTGACTTTGGCTAGTCAAACTTGGGACTCCTAGGGAAAGGGAATGTTCTTGTGGGACAGACAGCTGTGTGGGTGTAGCATGGACTCTTAGAAAACTGCATATATCCCCACCTGCTGCGGACCAACAGTGAAGCAGCCCTAATTACACTTGCCCAAAGGCACATTTTAAATGCCATGGATTGTTATTCATTAAACATAAGATTTCCTCACAGCAACCTAATACCCAGCTTTGAAAAGGAAGCAAATTTAGGAACTTGTTGGACTTTTCAGAGCGACAACAACAAAAAAGATATCTATTGCCTAATCCAGATTTTCTTTTCCATAGTATTTTTAAACTATAGTCTTTCTTTGTCTCATTCTTCTATCAGTCTTTGCTGGTGAGATTTCTAAATCAGAGAGAAAGGTGCAAATCCTGTCAGGAAAAATTTCTCTCCTCAAAGAAATGATGGTGCTTTCCTCGTAAAGTATATTTATAACTAACATATAAATGCCACGTTTGATCTTAAGTATTATCGTTCCTGTGAGGATACGAGTGTGCTTAATTAACAATAATTAAGCTTCACGTGACATCTATTTTATGCTCCCTTGAGAAATAGGCAAGCGGACTAATGAAAGAAGAACAGTCTTCAGCCGGGCCAGCCTCTGAGCTCCACAGCACATACCCTGTGCTGCGTGCCCGGGGCAGCTCTCACACAGAGAAGGCTAACCTCTCTACTTCCAGGGAGCAAAAGAATGTCCTGGGAAAATTTGACAGGAATTAAACAAAAAAGATGGAAGCATTTTAGGAAGATGCTTATGAGTCCCTCGGGAAAACACAGTTCTTAAAAGTTCAAGCTGTAAAATAGCAGGCAAAAGCACGTATTCAATGTTAAGAGGAAATTCCATAAACATTTTTCTGGTTCAGTATCTGTGAGATTAACACCCTCCCTTGTCCTGCCTGTAGTCCTTTGAAAGGGGGGTGGGGGTGGGACTGGGGAAGCAGTAGTCACGAATCAGAGATTTTCTTGCATCTTCAGAAGAAAAAGGCTAGTCTGGAGCCAAGTGTCTAATAATCTCTTGATTTGCTTAGACATAAGAAAGCAATTTTTCCAAAAACTACTTTGCTGATAAGCCGGCTCTTGGTTTCTTTTTAAAAGACATGATTAAAAATCTTCCTTAAATGACAGTCTATTGGGAATGCTGAAGTACTTTGGAATATCTAAATGCTTCCAGCTGCTATCTTAATTTTAAAATATTTCTTAAAGGGGATTTCCAGCCTGTTGGCAGCAACAAAATAGAGCTTTTCTGTTTGTTTTGGTTTTTTTGTTTGTTTGTTTGTTTCTGTTTCTATGATTGGATTTCACAGTGCATCATATGATTTACTCTGTAGTGACAAGAAAATGCATTCATTTAGAAATTTTTATTACTTCTCAATTACTCACTCAAAGTGTATTTTTACATTGGAGTTGTTCAGATGAGTGGAGAATGATACATTAAGTACAATGTTCCCCTCCTGGAGCTAGAAGATTATAAGGAGAAGGAATATATTTTGTCAAAAGATATCATATGTATAAATAGAGACTTAACTGGAGTTAAAAATCAGATATCTTGACCTGAGCCCATAAGATCTCCAAGTTTTAATTCTTGTAGTGCCCAGCAAAGTGAGTCCAGAAAAAAAAAGAAAGAAAGAAAGAAAGAAAGAAAGAAAGAAAGAAAGAAAGAAAGAAAGAAAGAAAGAATTCCCACATTTCTGGAAGTACTATGTAGAAATAAAGGAAAGGAATGTGATCCAGTAAATTTCCTCTAATCTCAGTTCTAAACTCTGATTAGCATACCTGTAGACTGACATTAATATTACATACTGAAGATTAGAGAAGTGTCTATCATATATTTCCACCATATTCAAGGTACTAGGTATCCCGTCCCAGCTCCACTTCTTTAAGAGAGAATCTGCAAAATCTAAAATTCTGAACTCTTCCTACTGGTCTAAGTTGCCTGCACCAGGAGTCAATACCATCACAAAGGACGAGTTAGATAGTCTCTCTCCTAGAATTTTGAAATAAGGTCATTCAGAAAATGAATGGATTGGCAATCTGTGGAGAACCAACGTGGAACATGACATAGTCCCTATTATGCAGGCTGCCATTTTGGATTAGTTTTGATGATAAGCAAAGAAGTCAGTCCATGGAAGAGGAAATACCCCAAGAGAAGTAGAAATAAGAGACTGCAACCAAAGAGACAGAGAAACAGACAGATGCTGCTCTAAGATATTCCTGAGGTCCATGATGGTGGTCCCAGGTCAAGGGACCCAAGTATGTGGTAAGCTAATAAAGCTCCCACGGATATGCCTATGACCTAATGCCTGGAACCTGTAAATGCTACCTTTGGAAAAAGCATCTCTACAGATGTGATGAGAATCTTGAGACGGAGAGATCAGCATAGATTATCTGGATAGGTCCTAACTGCCAACATAAGCCTCCTCCTCAGAGAGTTGCAGAGGGAAATTAGACACACAAAGAAGGGAATGAGGCAATGTGGCCACAGATGCAGAGATGATGGGAGTGCTGTGGCCCTAAGTGAGGAATGCTGACAGCCATCGAAGCAGGAAGCATCAAGGAACAAATTCTCTTCTAGGGCCTGTGGTACAGGTGTGGCCCTGCAGACACTTTGATTTTGTCTCTGAAACGATTTCAGATGTCTGGCCTCCAGAATATTGAGGGAGTAGATCTCTGATGGTTTAAGCCACCAGGTCTGTGGTAATTTATTACAGCAGTCAAAGGAAATTTACAGGGCTTTTCTTAGCATGAAATAAAGTGTACTTTCTGTTTCTAGGTAGTTCAAAATCAATTAGATGAGATTATCAAGTACCTAATTAAGTTTTAAAAAGTCCTTATTAAAGAGGTTGGTTAACAAATGGCAAGAATTGACAGGAGAATGAACATAATTTCTTCTAGTGTGTTCTGAGAGGTGGCAGAGATAGCATTAGAACATTATTTTGAACTAGGAATATTTTAAAATTTCAGGTGACAAAGCCCATTGGCACATGATGAATACATTATGTCTTTTCCCCTCCTCAGATTAAAAATGTTGTGTGAAAGCAGAGATTAAAACTGAAGCGAACTATCCCAGGGCACCTGAGTGGCACAGTGGTTGAGCATCTGCTTCTGGCTCAGGGCATGATCCCGGGGTCCTATGATCAAGTCCTGCATCAGGGTCCCCGCAGGAAGCCTGCTTCTCCCTGTGCCTGTGTCTGCTTTTCTCTGTGTGTCTCTCATGAATAAATAAATAAAATATTTTTTTAAAAATAAAGCAAATTATCCCTGAGAAGATGGCAGGTCTGCGAACAACGATCCCTGTGTCCAGTGATAAAGGCATTTCTGTCAAACCTCTCCAATATAAGGCAAAGCAAATAGTTTAGAAATTTACAGAACAGATCAAAAGTCAGATCTTTTTTTGCAATTTTATTTTAGCCTTACCCCCTTTTTTCCCCTCAAGGTGTGAAAATGCACATTTGACAGTATTAAACCTGAGAGTGACTCTTCCCACCCCATACATCTTTCGGATCATCCAGTTTTTCTTATGCCTTATCAATGGCTTCCTCTTTACAGGAAAGGAGAAAAGGCTAAATATTTATTGAAAACTAAAATCAAATGTAAGTGGCCACGTTAGTGGGGAAGGGATAGTGTTCAAATTCATAATAATTTAAAATACATTACTTTCTAATCTCAAGGCTGAGAAACTCCTGTTTTGTTGGAATGTTGAGACAGGAAATTCTGTAAGAGGCAAGCTCACAGAGGTTATAGCTGCTCCCTGCCTGTTACCTTCCAGGGCTGCTCTGTCCGTATCCGTCAGCTATATCCTTATTATACTAAGCTGATCCTTTCCAGAAAGGAATTTGTTAAGTAGTATGCTTAGATTAAAAAGTACCATACATTTTTAATGTAACATAACATTACACATGAAAATTCCCAATGATTCTGAGATGAGTTTGGATTGCATAAGATAAAACAATGTAAGACCAAATTCCTCAAATTTTTACAGTATGAGAAAAAATACCACCACTGCAAAATAAAGAAAATAAAGCATATTAGCTCTGATAGACATTATAATGCTTACCAACATCCAGTTCTCTCTCCTTCTTGGGCATCAGGGAGACTACCCTTCCCAGATCCCATGCCATTAAGTGGGGCCATTGACTAGTCTTTGTTTCTAAAATGTGAACAGAAAAGCTTCTGTGTGATTTTCTTTTTTAAGATTTAATTTTTTTTGTTGTTGTTCATGAGAGACACAGAGAAGCAGAGACATAGACAGAGAGAGAAGCAGGCTTCCTGCAGAGAGCCAGATGCAGGACTCGATCCCAGGACCCCAGGATCACGATCTGAGCCAAAGGCAGATGCTCAACCCCTGAGCCACCCAGGCGTTCCTCTGTGATTTTCTATTTCTACTGTTCTCCAAGAGGAGTTCTGAAATGACATTCTGATTTTGAGTTTCCATCAGCTGGTGACTTTGTGGAGTAGAGCAAAGTGTTCTTGTATTGAGCATTCAGAATTAAAAATAAGTCATAGTTGTACTAAGATGGAGTTAATTTGTTGCTGTAGTACAACCTGCAATTTATCAATTTATGATGACTACCATACCCATCAACCAAATAAAAAAGTAGACAAAAAATTATGCATAGAAAAAACTGGAGAGAACTTGACTTGACTTAAAGTAGTATGACTTTGCTTATACTTTCTCAGCTTTATGTTTATTTCCACATTAATTTCTGTACACACACACACCCATAATTCTTTTATGAATGGATAAATGATACTTTACAAAGCTGTTATCTCCAAAATCCTACCACACACAAAGTGAAGAAAGCCAACTTTTGCTCAGAGATCTTTGTATTCTCTCTTCTAGTTAAGTTCCTAAATGTTTGCAAATAGAATAAACTCTAAAGGTAGCTAGCTTTTATCCATGGCCAAAATTCAGACTTCATATTGGTGGCTTCCTCCAATGGTTTGCTAGATTGTCCCAGACTTTCTTTGAAACATACGTGATATTTCCAAGCATATTGGCACTCATGTTGTTTATTAGCTCTCAGTAGTGTTTTATATGGGGAATAGAGGAAGTTGTTGAAACCAGCTATCGAGGCTTCTCTTGGCCCTCTGCTTTATTTATTCTACATCATGGAAAATCCCCCTGGATTCTCTGTTAAGGGACCTGGCATCATGTGTAGTTTTCCTACTTGCCTAGAAGTAGCAATTTTACCTTGAGAGTGAGAATAATGACTCAGTTGGTTAAGCATCCAACTCTTGATTTCAGCTCAGGTCATGATCTCAAGGTCATGGGGTCATCAGGCTCTGTGCTCAGTGCAGAGTCTGCTCATCCCTCTCCTTCTGTTTCCCCCACCCCAATAAATAAATAAAATCTTTTAAAAAGAATAATTAATCAGCATGCAGATGTTTGTGTGTATGTCTATGTAATGATGAACCAATTTCATGCTCAGGCTCTCAGCGGAGTTGACAAACACTGTGTATTACTCCTCTGTCCCTATCTTTTTATTTCTGTCTTTTTTAGGTTAAGAGAGTTAGTTACTTTAAACAGTAAGCTTTAATTGTTAAACATGGAAATTATAGCAGACATTTAGGTAGCCTCTGTTAGTACCCCCAAAACTTAAAGACCCCTTAAAAATTAATAAAAAGTGACAATCCAGTAGAAAAATAGGCAAAGGACATGAACAAGCAAGTCACATAAGAAGCCAGGATACTCAGTATACATGTGTAAAGGTTTTTACTTTTATTAGTAGTCGGGGGAATACAACAGAGAAGTACCATTTTGTAGCAATAAATTTAGATGTGACTATAAAAATCTGATAATGCTGAACATGTGGGAAAAAGTGAATTCTAATATACTGTTACTGAAAGTGAACATTGGTACAACCAATTTAAAGAATAATTTAGAACTATTTAGCGGTATGGGGTAACACTTTGAGTGTCTTTTGACACCAAAAAAGTATGTTGAAGTCTTAAACCCCAGTAACTTAGAATGTGACCTTATTTGGAAATAGGATGATTGCTGAGGCAATTAGTTAAATGATATCTAATTTGAGTAAGGTGGGACCTAGTTCAATGTGACTAATGTCCTTATAAGAGGACATCTATGCAAAGACACAGGGAGACTACCCTGTGAAAATGGAAGCAGAGGGTAGATTTGAAATGCTATCACAAACCAGGAGCTGTAAGGCACAAGAAATGTTGAGGACGTGGCCCTACCAACACCTTGGTTTTGGATTTCTAGCCTTCTGCAACCATGAGACAATACATTTCTGTGGCTTTAAACCACCCAGTCTCACTTTGTATGGTAGCTGCAGGAAACTATATATACATATCTAATAAAGTTGAAAATGTGCCTACTGATGATCTGCAGTTCTACTCACCCTAAAGAGATTCTCTCACATTTACACAAAGAATCTTATGTTCAAGCTGAGGTCTCCCTACAGTATTCTAGGACCTCAGTGATACATACTACATATAAATGAAAGATGAGGATGGGAAATGGTAAGCTAATATAATTTTTGGTCCTTCACCCTGGCTTCAACCAGAGTTATTTGCTTTTATGTCTGCTTAAGATTTTTCTTGAATAAAGGGTTCCATGACTAAAAAGAGGCTTGAAAACAACTGGAATAAGAAAATATTCTCTTCTAAAATGATGACATTTCCTTTTTAAAGTCCTTTGATCTAAGACTTTTCCTTTTTGCACCTGTTTTTTTGTGTTACTGTTTTTATCTATGTATCATACATATGATATTCTTATTTTATTTATTTATTTTTAAATATTTTTGTTATTTATTCAAGAGAGACACAGAAAGAGGCAGAGAAACAGGCAGAAGGAGGAGGAGGCTCCACACAGGGAGCCCAATGGGGGACTCGATCCCAGGACCCCGGGGATCACGCCCTGAGCCGAAGGCAAACGCTCAACCACTGAGCCATCCAGGTGTCCCTGGTATTCTTATTTTAGTGAAAACTTTCCTTTTCTAGTATTTTTACTCTTAAATAGATGTAGTTTTATTCTAATATTACTGGTAGTACTAATGTGTCGTATTATGTTTTAAAAGATTTTATTTATTTCTTCATGAGAGGCAGAGACACAGACAGAGGGAGAGGCAGACTCTTCCCAGGGAGCCCAATGTGGAACTCGATCCCGGGACTGGGATCATGCCTTGAGCCAAAGGCAGACGCGCAACTGGTGATCCACCCAGACATCCCTGTATCTGTTGTATTAATCAAGATTTTATTAGTCACATTTTGGGGAACTGTTTTTTAACGATTTTATTAATAATTATAGTCAATTTAGGGGCATCGTGGTGGCTCAGTCAGTTGGGTGTCTGACTTGATTTTAGCTTGGGTCATGATCTCAGGGTCATGAGATCGAGCCCCACATTGGGCTCTGCAGTTGGCACAGAGTCGGCTTAGGATTCCCCCCATCCCTTGGCTCTTGCCCCTTCAAATATATAAATAATAAAAAATAATTATAGCCAATTTAGATGGCATGAGGCATATTATTACTTCTTTTTACATTTGGATATTCAATTGTTCCCACATGATTTGTTGAAAAGATGATCTTTTTCCACTGAATTATCCATGTACCTTTGTTGAAAATCAAATAAGTCATGGAAATAAAAAGGACAGAATAGGGAATAGAGTCAATTACATTGTTATGGTGACAGATGGTGACTATATTTATCATGGTGAGCATTGAGTAATGTCTGGAACTATCGAATCAATATGTTGTACACCTGAAACTAATATCAGATTGTATGTCAATTATACTTCAATAATTTAAAAAAGTGAAAAAATACATTGCTAAAAAAAGCAAGAAAATCATTTGATCATATATGAATGAGTCTGTTTCTGGACTCTTGGTCCTGTCCCATTGATATATTTTCTATATTTAGACAACTACCACACTCCTTGACTACTGTAATTGTTTCATAACTCTTGGCATCAGGTAGTACCCTGCCTTTGTTCTTCTTTCCAAGTTGTTTTGGCTATTCTAGTCTTTGAATTTCCATATGACTCAAAACTTAATCTGAAATGGGTCATAGACCTAAACATAAAACTTATAACTATGAAACTTATAAAGTAAAACCCATGAGAAAATTTTTGTGACCTTGGAATTAGGTAAAGAATTTTTAGATAGGATCCTAGAAACATGATTCACAGAAGAAAACATTAATAAATTAGATGTTATTAAAGTTAAGAACTTCTGCTCTTCAAAAGGCACTGGTAAGAGAATGAAAAGTCATACAAACAAGGAGAAAATATTTGCAAATCATACAACTGTGAAGGACTTGAATTACAGAAAGAACTCTCAAAACTCAATAATAAGAAAACAATCTAATTTAAAAAATGGGAAAATGATTTGAAAAACTGGGATCCCCGGGTGGCTCAGCTGTTTAGTGCCTGCCTTCAGCCCAGGGCATGATCCTGGAGTCCTGGGATCGAGTCCCACATCAGGCTCCCTGCGTGGAGCCTGCTTCTCCCTCTGCCTATGTCTCTGCCTCTCTCTCTGTGTCTCTCATGAATAAATAAAAAATAAAATCTTAAAAAAAAAGCTCTTCATCAAAGATGTATGAATGGCAAATAACCACATGAACAGATATTCAGTATTTTCAGGAAATGCAAATTAAAACAGTGAAGAGGTACTAAATAGCGCAGCAAGAATATAAAATGGTACAACTGCTTTGGAAAACAATTCGACAATTTCTTACAAAGTTACACATACACTACCATGTGATCCAGCCATTCCATTCCCAGGTGTTTATACAAAGCGAAATGAAAGATATTTTTATACAGTGACAAATTAACATGCAAATGTTTCATAATAGATGCATTTGTAGACTGGAAACAGTTCAAATGCCATCAATAGGTGAATGGATAAACAAATTGTAGTACCTCCATACAATAAAATACTATTCAGCAATAAAAAGGAATGACCTACTGATACTTGCACTAATGTGGATGGATTCTCTTTTGGCTTTTCTCTTGATGACACTTTTCCCTTCCTATGTATCACCAGAACTGCTAGTCTTTCATTTCCTCAACCATCATCATCCCCCTTCCAATTCTTTGTTTATGTTGTTGGTTTTTAAATTTTGTTTTTTTTTTGTTTGTTTGTTTTTATTTTTTATTTTTTATTTTTTAGGAGGAGAGAGAGTGCCAGCAGGGAGGGGGCCCAGTGGGAGAGGTAGAGAAAGAATCCCAAGTAGGCTCAATGCTCAGTGCTGAGCTGGATGCAGGGCTCCATCTCACCACCCTGAGATCAATACCTGAGCTGAAATCAAGAGTTGGTTGCTGGGATGCCTGGGTGGCTCAGAGAGTTGAGCATCTGCCTTCGGCTCAAGATGTGATCCTGCGGCCCTGGGAGCAAGTCCCACATTGGGCTCCCTGCGAGAAGCCTGCTTCTCCCTCTGCCTGTTTCTGTGTCTCTCATGAATAAATAAATCTTTAAAAAAAAAAAAAAAAAAGAGTTGGCTGCTTAACTGACAGAGCCATCCGAGTGGCCCTTATGTTGTTTTTATCTAAAACACACCACCTCCTTTTTTAATTAGATAAATTATATTTATCATTAAGGTTCCAGTTTATACTTTATTTCCTCTGAGAACCTTCCCTTGACCATGGAAGTTCATTGTTCTGTGAGTGTTCCTGTGTGATTCTCCTATCAGAATAGCAATCAGCATGTAACTTAGTCTAGAAAGGTATAGATTTTGGTGTCTAGCAGACCTCTCTCAAAATCTCAAATCTGTGCTTTCTTCCTGTGTGACTTGGAATAAGTTGCACTGCCAGGCTAAGCCTCAGTTTTCTTCAATTATAAAGTGATCCTGCTGTTTTATGAAAATTAGAGGAGATATGCATATAAAATGTTTAGTGTGGTACATATTTTTTTTTAAAGTATTCATGGTAGCTTTTATTTTACTGAATTTTTCTTTCTTGTTTAATTATCATTCTCCACCATAATACATACGTTTTGTTAGACAAGAACTATCCTTATTAATGGTTGTTTCCCTCAATCTAGTAAAATAATAGCAAATAATATGTGCATGAATAAAAGAATGACAACTTGAACCCTGAATTTCTAATTAGGAAAGACCTCTTACAGTCCTCAGAATACCACAAGAAAGAGAAGCAGCCTATGGCAGTGTGCTTGGCTCCCAGACTGTAGGTAATTGCTTCAAGGATCGATTGCTAAACTAGATGGGTCAATAAATCTGTGCATTTTGATTTAATAGTTTGGCTCAAGAGATAGTTGGTCTAATCTTTCTCTGTGTGGTTAAGCCTATAAAATATAGACCTTGGGAATTCTCAATGACTTTATATTTGCTACATTGGGGGGGGGAGAAAAACTTACATTAAAAAATAAAGCTGTTACAAAGGAAAAGAAGAAAAAAGCAAATGGGTGTGAGTGGGAATCATGGGATAGCAGTTAGCCAAGGGAAGGTTAATGAGTAGTGAGATTAGGTAGCCATTTTTACTATTACCTAGTTTCAGTCATTTTGCCTCATGTTTGGTGGGGTCTGAGACATAGCAGTTACTCAGGCATTGTCCCAACATGTACAGAGATTGCTCTTAGACATGGAATTATATTTTCTCAAATCCTATACCAATGTTACTCTTTGTTGATGATAACAAATTCTACCATTCATGGATGTTCAACACCGAGTTTTCCTGATTTAAGGCCTAGTTCATACAAGTGCAAAAGGATTTTTCACAGCACTAAGATATTGATAGAGTAAGAGTTTTAGTAAGCATTGTAGCCATCTCATAATCAAGTACACAAACATTCTGTTTTTTGTTGTTTCAACACACTGTAGTTATCTGCAGAAGGCAAGATAAGGTCAAGATAAGGAAATTTTCCAACTCAAATGTAGAGCATAAGTGTCTTAGATGACCAATAATAAAGTGAACAGGTTTTTAAGTCAAGGTTAACAGGATTAAGGAAACTAAAAACCAATTGGGAAAATCCTTTAGGAAAATCAAACCTCTCTGTTAGGGATCTGATCTAGCCAATAGGCTGGGACATTGATGTTTTTTATCCTTTAGTTTTATGTATTTTGAGAATCTCCAGGTACCTAGCACAAACCTTTGAAGGTTCCCTTGTCCCCAGGCTTATCAACTCTTGCAAATAGATGCCTGAGGGCCCTCGTCATCCAAACCAGCCAGCAGTCAACCAGGCTCTGCATCTCAAAGCCACTTGAGCTCAGCTGGGAACAAAATGCCATATTCAGAATAGAATGATATGGCTCTGAGAAGATCATTTCTGCTGTTATTCAGGATAAATTCACATATGTTGTTCTCAAAATACTCCTATAGGCACACACATCCATTGAAAGATGTAGGTCATGTTATGAAAAGCAGGAAACATCATATATCAGGTGCAATTTTTTTTTCCTTTGAGGGAAACGTGGCATGAAGAATTCAGAATAATAGGCTAAAATTATCATCTAAAAATTCTGACCTTCTCATTCATAAACATCTCCGTTTTCTTTCCCAACCTTTTACCCATGAACCTCTGCTTTTCTGTCTCTATTACAGATGAAAGTCTGATGTTACAAATAATAACAGAAGGAAATGGGAACTCATTGTCAACAAGAGAGGTAGAATACAAACAGATCTTTATTCAGACAAATTCCTTTTTAAAGAAAAGAAAGTGCTGGGTAAGTCTTGTGAGTTTCTGTATTAGAATTCCACCTTTAAGAATTTTTTAAAAAAATTATTTATTATTTGAGAGAGAGAATGAGAGAAAAAGCACGAGTGAGCAGAGAGGGAGAAGGAGAAGCAGTCTCCCTGCTGAGCAGGGAGCCTGATGTGGAGCTCAATCCCAGGACCCCAGGATCATGACCTGAGCCAAAGGCAGATGCTTAACCCACTAAACCACCCCGGCACTCTTAGTTCCACCTTTAGAATCCTTGATTCTCAATTTAGATCATAATTCAAATAAACTTAATAATATGAATACATAGTAGGATATGGAATGGGATTTTTTGCTGTCTTAGAATTTCAGCTAAGTCTCAATTTTAGAATAATAGATACCAATATGTCCATGTTCTAGAAGAGCTAGCTGCCAGATACATGCATCTGAGACTTATTAACAAGAACTGATCCAGTGACAGTGATCTACCTCTACAAATCCAAGAAGAGGATTCCTTGAAAGGAATATTTAGGAGAAAAGAGCACTTTGACTTTTGTCTTTCCCTTGAAAGAACAGGCAATGGAAGAGGCTGTTAACCTCATCCCAATTCCCATTCAGGCCAAAATGAAGGAAGCTCTAGGAGAATCAAATGTAGAAAATGTAGGTGCATGTAAAAAGTAGAATCTGACCACTACCCTCTGCCAGATGGGAAGGAATGAGTTTTAGCCTCTCATAGTCCTGTCTTTGTGAAGCCATTGGGTGAGAAAGTTCTTGCAGGAGAACCTGACATGTGTCTGTAGGAATCTGGGAACATGATATCATTGGTACCTGCCTTAATCTAGAGAAGTGGTAGCTGGATGAAACAGATACATGTGAAGAGAGAGAGAGAGAGACTCATAGGACACTGAGGATCCACATCTGGGGTGGCAAAGAAACTGTGGGTGTTTGAGTCACCCAGACGTCCTGCCTGCAGATCCCTTGTTATAAGTGGCCAGAGAGGTACCCAAGCTGAAAAACTATATGAAGAGGCCAGTCAGTCAGTGCACCATCCCTGGGCCCACCCAGGCACCCTGTTATCCTGGCATCAATATATTACAACTTTGGCCTATTCTCTTATTCTCCAATCCTCTGCCCTCATAAAAGCAGATGGAAAATAGATGGAAAATTAATGTACAAATAGACCCAGGCTTGAATGAAATAGGACCAGAGTGGACATTTTAATACCTGACTGTGGGCACATCTGTAAGGTGTGGAGAAGGGGGCACTCATGGAGCTCTGAAGGCAGTGATGAAAGAAGAATCATTGTGGTGCCTCCAATCACAAATATTGTTGCTGTTTATTTATGGCCACTGAGTATTGTGGAAAAACAAAAAACCCAAAATCAAGTTTAGGTTTGAAGACTGAGTTTACCCTGTGACCTCAGAACTTCAATACTGATGAAACTATGATGTCTTCACTTTTGGAACTCAGAGACAACAGAGCCACCTGTTGCATCTGTATGCTCTGGTTGTCTGTTCATAGGGCTCTAATCACCAACACCCAGAGGAACAGTGACCTATCCCAGGACACGAGTAGCTGCCAGGCTTTATTTCCATCTGTTCTTAGATAAACATCTGTCCCACATTTCTGGTAGGCTGGTTGACGTGGCTTCTGTGTTTCCATTTAGCCTCCTGTCCCAGTGACTAAACCTTTGGCCTGTTTCATGCATTAGCCCTTAGATTGTGTCTCAGAGTTGTATTCCCTTTTGTTTCTGCCCCATGAACCAGTGTTGGGTGATTCATTTGCAGTTTCACATGTGGTGCCTCTTTACCACAAATTGAAAAATCGTACAATCTTCTAGTGTGAAGTTGAAGAGAATTGCAGTGCTCTGGCTGAGGCTGGAAAGGCAGCAATGGCAGGAAGCAGATCATGTTATTTTCCTGCAGCCTCAGACCTCATTTTTAAGACAGAGAACAAACCAACCAACCAACCCAAACCCAACTCATCCTATTGAATTATTTATCTGTTCATTTTCTGTCTTGCCCTCTGGAATGTAAGCTCCATGAGGGTGCTATCCCATCACCTAGAAAATAGATATCTGTAAGCCTCTTGCAGTGAATAAATAAAATCTCTTCATGGTATCACAGTCATGATCATACAATCATGGGTATCATTTATTGAGTATCTGTGAGCAGCCAGGCACTGTGCTAGGCATTTGACAGGTAGGGAGGGGCTACTTAATTCACCAACCCACTCTTCAGTGCAGTGGGTGGTTACATTAGACTCTTGTTTCACTTGAGAAAAGTGGGGCTTGGCAAGAGTAAGTAATTTGCCTCTGATTACCTAGCAAGAAAGTGGAATCATTGGATGAACCAGCTAAGCTTTTCCCACAGGTCGCATTGGAAACCATGGGTTGTTTAATTTGTCTTCCCCATTTAAAAAAGTTCCAAGAAGGCCAGCAGTTGTAAGGAATTACAAGTGGGAAATTCAATCAATGGCATAGAATCTGGGACCATAAATTACATGCTAGATAGATTCTTAACAATAAAAATAAACTAACAAAATACCAATATTCCTACTCCCAATTTAATTTCTTTCATTGTGATTTAATGAACCTAAATATCTCAGTCACTATCAGCTCAAGGTGAATCAAATTATTTTGACTCTTGCTGATATAACTAAGGACTTCTAATGTGGCTGTTAATATCTGTGCATATACAGACCTGACATGCACTTGCAAGTTCTGTCCAAATCACCAAGAAGTTTAATAATCGGACGGTAGAGGCATAGCAAGCAGCCAATCAGGAGATTGTAGATTGTATTTCTTGCTGTATGAAAAGCAAGCCTTCAGTAAGTTCTTATTTAATCCCTTCACAAAGAAAAGATACTATCTCAGACTTCAAGAAATGTGAAACACGTGCATGATGAAAGATAATGTTTAAACATATGAAACAAATAGGGTGTACTCTTCTCCTGTATGCCTATCCTGAAAAACACTGGATTGGCTTAGAAAGCAAACTCCTTGCAGATCAGTCCTATGGAAATGGCAGATTTCCCCAGCGTAAAGCATATTATGAGTATGAGATTGGAATCCTTGTGATAACTGAAGTTATTTTAAGAAATGAAATATTACTTCCATGTAGCCCATTTAACCAATATCCTTTCATAAAACAATGGGTCTCTTTTTATATAAGTACTGTACTGAATAGGAAAATCTAAGGTACATTCAACCTTTGTTTTATTCTAGAACCATTCCCTGTGCTATTTTAAGACAGTTATTTAAAAAAAAAAAAGGCTGAATTTGTCTCTATACCCTCTTATTAAGCAAAAAAAATGGTCAAATGCAATTGAAAGACTTGAGCAAAGAAAGTTCTAGTAAATTTAAAGCTAGGAAAACAGCCTTTTGAAATGGATAAAATAAATGAACTTGGCAATTTTGAGGTTATAAAAACATTCTTCATGGTATCTTTACTTCATGTTAAACATGTTCAAGTAAACATGTTACTTCATGTTTACTTCATGTTTACTTCATGTCTTTTACATTTTTTTAAAAAAGTGTCAAGATGCAATGTTATAGGTTGGTGATAGATGAAATGTATATTTCTATAGCATAGAAATTAAATAAACTTCTGACAAAAAGAAAAAAAGTAACAATGCTGATGATAGATTTTGGACTACTTTCTTCGATGAAGACTCTACCAATAATTTACTTCACTGCCTTTCCTTACTGGCTTTTAAGTCAGTAAATCTGAAATCATACTCAGATTGTGTATGTGAGAGCATGTCATATAGTGTTCAGAATTTTTCCACATGATTATACATAATGGATAAATGACTGCAAAGATATTTGTGGTCAACTGACATAATTCAAAAATAAAGAGAAAGACAATAAAAAAATTTCCACTCAAGCCAAAACTTTCTGTGTGAAGAAACCCTTTGGTGTAGAGCTTAAATAGGGGTGAGGGAGTAATACTCTCTTTACATACAGTCAGAGCTATGATAGACAATGAAAACTATCTTTCCAATAGAATAAAATGGTATAGGTTTTACAGTGATTCCATAAACGCTGGTAACTGCAGGTTTATTCTGCACACTCGTATTGTAAAATACAGACTCGCATTAGCTTTTGACCCTGTAATAAAGCAACATTGGTAGAGTAACATATGATCGCCGGGAATGCATTTGATACAAGTAATGACAGTGTCAGTCTGGTTTGCCTTCAAAGTACAATGGAGTAGCCGTTAGATAATAAAATCATTGGCCGCTTTAAATGAGACAATCTTAGGAGACTATAATTCTCATCCTTTTTACCTAACCACCTAGTCTTCTCTACCCATATCACTGCTGTGCTCAAAAATCACCACTTTCTCCTGACTCCATGATGAACTCCAGACCCTCCACTTGTCACTGAACTCTCCAAAATCTGGCTCCAACCTACCTGTTGTCTTAGTGTCAGTTCCTGTGTCAAGTTGTATTTTCCAAAGTTGTCTGTAACAAGGTCTTACACCCTGCATATTATTCTTACAGTGGGACATTGACATCCTTCCTCCATGGAGTGGTGGGGGTCTATGTCCCCTGCCCTGGAAATCAGGTGGACCTCTGTGATGACTTCAGTCCTTAGGGTGTGGTAGAAATAACCTGATGTGACTCCTGAGGTTAGATCATGAAAACACCAAGCACTTCTTTGTTCTCTTAGAATGTTTAAGCCATGCTGTGAGGAAGTCTAACTAGCCCATGTGGAGGGACTATGTTGAAAGGCTATGTTTTGATGTTCTGGCAAAGACCCCAGTCAATAGCCAAATTCACCAGATATATGAGTGGTGACACTTCCAGATGATTTAACCCTCCAGCTGTTGAATCATATCTAGCTTTCAGGTCTTCCCAGTGGAGGCCCCAGGTACTGTGAAGAAGAGATAAATGATTTCCAGTATGTGCCTGTCCAAATTCCTGACCCACAGAATCCACAGTATGATTAAATGGTTGTTTTACTACACTACTAGGCTTAGCAACAACAACTGGAATAGACTCTTTAGTTGTAAGTACTAGAACTACATTTCAAACTAGTTCAATACAAGGAGAGGAAATTCTTATGAAATTACAAGTGCTCTCATCACAAGTGCTTGAAAACAGAAACTGAAAATTCATCAGGAACAAAGGCAAGCATTAATTCTATTTGTCTCTGGGTCAACCTATCCATCAGAGATCTCATGGTCTATAATCTTTGTTCTATAAATCAGATTTTTTTTTTCTTCTGCGTAGTCCAACTTTCTCTGCTTTTTGGTGTACGTAGTCATCTACATCACCTCAATTTTGACTGCAAACAGAGACATATTTGTATTTATCAGCCCAATTTTATATTTCTGGGAGAGAGGTGTTATCTCAAATTTCCTCCAATTTTGGCCAGCAGTTCAAACCCTGTCTTACTAAAGTCCACCTCCATGGAGGGACACTTAAAAAAGAAATAGTCAATGTCCTCTGGGAAATAGAGCCTCAGGCAAGGATTATAGGTCTAATATTTTATTTAGGACATACAAGCACAGGTGGAGGAAATGTAGGAAAAAGAGGATATGACACTAATAAAGATGCAAAGCAAAGTGAAATAATACCTTACCATGCTGTTACTACTTCACAGTAGACTGGAGAGAGACCAACAAAGTCACTCAGCAGCTCGCATCAGCCTGCACCGGAAATTTCCCTAGAAAGATTCACTGTACAAGGAACACACTTCCTCACATTTCAGGTTATATCATTTGGGCCCGCAGTGGTAGCTCAGGAAGACTAATGTCAATGGCCTTGGTGTCGTGTTTCATTTTAGTCCACAGATGGAAGGGCCACCTGAATGGGAAGGATGTTGACAAAGAGAGAGGAGGCAGCCTAGGGAATTTGAGAAAGTGTATACTGGTAAGCCAGATAATGGATTTCTGAAGACATCCATGGCTAAATCCTTGAAACCTGTGGATATGTTTTATTACATGGCAAAGCAACTTTGCATTTGGAAATAAGGATATTATCCTGGATCATCTGGGTCCGCCCATTCTAGTCACATGAGCTCTTAAAAGTAGAGAACTTTCTCTGGCCGTACTCACAGGAACATGGCGGAAGGAGGAGTAGAGAAATTTGAAGTGTCAAGAAGGACTTGTCCTGCTGTTGTTAGGAGGGCGATGTGGAAGACATGGGAAGAAATGCAGGCATACTGTAGGAGCAAAGACAGCCTCTTATCCAACAGCCAGCAAGGAATGGGGACCTTAATCCTATTCCTGCAGGAAACTGAATTCAGCTCACAACCTAAAACCTTGTAAATGGACTTATTCTCAGAGTTTCCAGAAAAGAACTCAGCTTCGAGAACACCTGATTTTAGCCTTTGAGACTCTAAGCAAATGACCCAGTTGAATCACACCGTATGTGAGCTTCTGTCCTACAAAACTGGCAGATAAAAAATGGATGTTTTAGGCCACTATATTTGTAGTCATTTCTTACAACAGCAGTGGAAAACGAACACAGTGCCTTAGGTTTAAATCTCCATATGGGGCTCGGATACTCTAAAAGGTGTGTCATATCTCCCTAACGTAATATCCTACCATTTTTTGGCCTAATGCTGTTGCTGTAATGTGATATTTCTGCTCATTGCTCATCAGATAGAGTGTCTGCCACCACCTCCTTGTTCTTGTTCCTTTCCCCACATTGTTCCACGAGCGTCTCATGTCTTTCTACCTGAAGCCTGCCATAGCATTTGGTTACACATAACTTTCAAAACACATATAGATTTAATGCACTGCGGTTAAATACTGAAAAAGGTTGAATGGAAAGGAAGAAGCAGAGAAGGAGAGAAAATCAAAAAAAAAAAAAAAAGAGAAGGAGAGAAAATCAAATCAGAGTTTGAATGAGAAACCAGGTAATTCTGTTTTATACATTTTCAAATTTGTAATCACAAATTTAACAGAGAGCATTAAACTCAATGTAACCAATTTCTCTTTTATTTTGATACTGTTGTTTCCTTTTCTTTCATTATTTCTCTCTCCTACCATTCCTTCCTCTAAAAAGCTCACAGAAATGTGATATTAACTATCATGAGCTGACATTCAACTGGCTACAGAAAATGCTGACTAATGAAGCTACCAGGTTACCAGATTTCTCCCCTCATAGATTCTTTTTGTATACATTTGAATAAATGCATGATAAATTGATAAGATTCAAAAAGTTTAGTTGACACCAATCATTACTGGGAGCATAAGAAACTCAGTGGAGCTCTCTTATATGCTGCTTGTCTTGTGCCTTCTCGACTTGTTCAAAATCCTGGAGGTAAATCACCTGCCCCCAAAGTATAAGCAAAGAACAGCATACATGGCCGTGGGCCTCAGCTCATTCTGAACTGTTGGCCCAATTGCTCTTGTAGTCTAAACAGGCTTATAGTCGGAAAGGCTCTTAAATTTGTGAAGAATGGTGTTATAAAATTCTAGAGCAAAGTCAATACTTAAAGGATTCTTCTAAATTGTGTTCCTACATTTCTGAATGCTATCAAGCATCAAACTGGTACCTTTCAGGAGTCAACAAAAAGTCAATTTGAATTAGTTACCTGTCATTGTAACTGTTCAGATATCCTCCTTTGACAAGATTTGACTCTGTATTTCTTCAAAAGTTGATAATAATCTGAAGGAGCTAGTAAATATCTCAGGCAAGACTCAGTGGACCACATGAAAATAAGGGTATTCATGCTTTAGAAAGCAACTTTATATATTAGTTTGACACTGTTTTTGGAAATGGCAGAGCAAGTATGATGAAAAGCTCTGTTTTTTTTTTTTTTAATTCAAATCAGATCAGATTGGCAACAGAGGTAAAAAGTGACTCCTGTGCCGTCTGATAAGAAACATTTCTTAAACTTGTCACATAAAACATTCTGTTATGCTTCAGGCTATTGAAAATAATTTCATGCATAGGGGCATAGTCACCTGAGGCAATTTTGTTGTTCAGCAACAGCCTTAGGACAAATGCACAGCTCAGAGGTGGAAAATTTGGGTTATCACATAATGGTAATCATTACCCAAACTGAATGAGAGTGGGTCAGTAGAGTGGGAATTATAGCCATGTGAATTAACCTACTTTCGCCTTTAAATGACTATTTCTTCCACCCAAAAGATCAAAGAGTATTTGTCATTGAGAAAATTTCAAACATTCTTTAAAAAGCACATTTCTTTTTTAAAAGTTGATCTGTTCTATATTTATTCTACAGGATTTTCAAATGTAAGTATTCATTTTATCAACATATTCGCTAAATCATCTAGGGAAGAACCTGTCAAAGAATGTAAGGACTTTAGATGCACTTAGGCAGAAAGAAAAAAGCTGAAGTCATTTAGGCATTGGCATAAAGAGTTCTCGCCGATACTGCTAAACTTCAGTATTTCCTTGAATATTGACCTTGAGAAAAGGGGTGGAATGGAAGGTACACAGGAGGCAGGAAAGATAGACAAAATAATTATGCTCTATATTTTGCCTCAGAGATTTTGCATTCTACCCGTAGGGAACTAGCAATTCTGACACTGAGACTTTTCTCCAGGTTTAGAATCATTGAAAATAGTGACTGGAGCATGGTCAGAATCAATAACTGGTTGTAGTAAGTTCAGAGTCAAATAGAGAGACAGGGAGGAGCTGGCAGAGCTGCTAGGTTTCCCCAACTCTTCTGTTTGCATCAGCTACAGAATCCAGTCCCATATGGCCAGAACTTCTAAGATTGATAAAATGTAGGGAGGAGACTCAGGTGTTTGTCCTCCCAACTATTGTCTGGAGAACATTCACAGAATATTTATCAAAACCCTTTAGTAGAATGATACTATAAAAATTTGGTGCCAGGCCATTAAAAACCATAAACTGAATGGGCAAAAGGCAAAACCAAAATTATTTTGCATTTCTGCATATTATTAAATGTGCATTATTTGGCCCAAAGATTAAAAAGAACAATTAAGATTCATGAGAAAAGGATACATATTTTTATAAATTGTGTTGCTGTTTAACCTTTTAAGTAGCCTAGTTATTTAAATCATGTTGCTACCTGGCTTTAACAAGTGCCAGACTTTACCATGCTAACAATTTTAATCAGTCAGATTAGGTCTTGAACTGTTATATATGAACCTCAGTAAAAATATGGAGGATTAATTATTACCAAGGGAAGTATTGGCCAAGCTTAAGACTTTCCCTTACATGTGGGACCATGGTGGGGCCTTATTTTTTTCTCATTTCCTGGGTTCAGTGAAAAGACCAAAAAATACAGGAGAAGGGTCAATGAGCTGAGAGAATTCATTGCGGCTTCTCCAGAAGAGATGTGGGAGGGACTATTTTCTGCTTTCCTCCAGTTATCCTGTTTGTCAACACTATTCCATTAAGCTACAGTGTGCTGAATGTATCTCAGAGCGTATAGAAGGTGGAAAATACACACAAACATTATAAGCAACATGGAAACCTTGCAGGAGATTATCCAAACTTGGAAGGTGTAAGGCCCCATAAGCACCCTTGTTGACTCTGTGTAGAGAGAAAACTCCTGGGAACTAGCACATGAGATTGCTTGTCAGGATATGCTATTACAGACAGTCCACCAAAATAGCTTCCAGTATAAATACAAGTTTTGTGTACATGTGGATATTATTTCTCTTGAGAAGTAGAATATCATAGTCATGAAGAATGGACTCCAGCTGCCTACATTTGGGTCCTTTTATGCCACTAATGAGCTAAATTTGGATAAATTACTTACATTCTATGTGCCTTACTAATATCATAGTGTTTTGAGGAGTCAAAAGGTTTTACACGTAAACATTTAAAGCATTGCCTGGTGAAGTACTGAGCCAGTGCTTTATTATTTATTTATTTATTTATTTATTGCCAGTGGAGGCAGGGTAAGAGGCAGAAGGTGAGAGAGAATCTCAAGCAGACTCCATGTTGAGCACAGAGCCTGATGCCGGGCTTGATCTACCATCCTGAGCTCAAGACCTGAGCCAAAATCAAGAGTCAGATCCTTAACTAACTGAGCCACCCAGGAGCCCCCCAAAATGCTTTATTATTATTCCTATTATTACTATGAAATGCTTCTTTATAGATTTTTGTTTGACAGTAAGTAGTAACTGATTTTCAATCAACAGTTTCCTGGATCATTAGGAGGAATGGGCCAACTCATGGGTAATATTCTGTGAAACTACCCAGAAAATTATGGAGAGTCTTCTTATGCTGATATAGGCATTAAACTTCCTTTTCTGTTCCAACCAACATACTTGTTGTTTCATTCTTAACTTACAATAATTATTCAGAACATTATCTTGATAAGTCATTCAGCATATTAAAAATCTATAAACCTACAGATTAAAAATAGGGTTTTCTGTATTTATTTTAATAGATATTGATTTCCAGTTATTTTCTTCTGCCCAAGAATCTGACTAAAAGATTTTAATGAGTTTTTAGATATTTGTTTTAATTACATGAGTATTTCATATTCCTCATAAAAATGAGAAAATATAAATAATAGAAGAAACTATAGCCCAGAATGCAACCAAATCACAGAAAATAGCTTGTGTGACCTGAATAAAATAGCAAATATAAATAAATCTCTCTTGGGTGATCATTTTTTCAAGAATGTATAAAAAAAAGTATATTTCATGTACATTCAGAATTTTTTAAACTTTATGAAAATTCTTTTTCTTTCCTTTTTGTTTTTTGTTTTGGAAAAATTTGCACTTTACTACTTTGGTTGATTTAGATACCTTCTCAGTGAACACATTTATTTCAATAGAGTTTATTTTTTATGCTCATGGATCTTAAGCTGGAAGGGGCCTCTAATGATTTCAGAGGTTCTTTTTTTTTAAGACTTTATTTATTTATTTGGGAGGTAAAGAGAGAGAGAGAAGGAGAACAAATGGGAGGGGGAGGAGGAGAGAGAGAGAGAGAGAGAGAGAAACTGACTTTCCCCTGAGTGGGATGCCCAATGATGCGAGGCTCAATCCCAGGACCCCAGGATCATAACCTGAGCCAAAGGCAGATGCTTTTTTTTCCTTAAGATTTTATTTATTTATTTAAGAGAGAGAGAGAGAACAAACAGGGGGAGGGGCAGAGAAAGAGGGAGAAGAAGACTCCTTGATGAGCAGAAGCCCAACACAGGGCTCAATCCCAGAACCCTGAGATCATGACTTGAGCCAAAGGCAGATGCTTAACCGACTGAGCCACCCAAGTGCCCCTAATTTCAGAATTTTAATTTATATTAAAGTCAGCATGAAAAACAGATTAGACATTTTCAAAAGAAAATAACAGAGCAAAATTGCAAGAAGTTGAAGATGTCTTATAAGAGAATTGGAAATTCACTCTGGGATGTGGTAAAACATGTAGAAGCACAAACCAGCATTTCATGGCCAGAGATATTTATAGTCCACTGGGTACTACTAAAAGGGAGTTCACAATAAAGGACATGCATAATAAATTTTGCCACCTAAGCATTTGTTGGCAGTCACATCCAGTCATACTATGTCCCTAGATAAATGTATTCTGCTTGAACAAACACTACCAGGAACTCAGGTGTTTTTTAATTAAGAAACTGAAGTGTCTGCCTCATTAGAGAACGTAACAAGAATGCTGATCTCCTCCTCCCCACTTCCTATTTCAAACCCTTCCATGTGAGCTTATATATCTATTTTATACTTTTCTTTATGAATGAAAATAAAATTTAAAAAGTGTTCTTTGGAGCCAACTGCTCTTTCTATTTTCAGGAATTTTGCAGGAATTAAAAGCACAGACTTCTTAAGGATTGTTTCACTAAGGCCTTCAAGGAATCACACACATAACCCAAATTAGCCTAAGTGGAATTTATTTTGATACAAGATAATATGAAAGAAAAAAGCTAAGGAAGTTTACTTCTATACTAAACTTTATTATTTCTCTTTGAGAACCTCAATCAGCCAATCTAGTGTCTCTCTGCTAACCTTTTACTCGATTTCCACAGTTTTTTAAAGCCCCTGCACATCCTGTAGTGACAATTTCCTTTAGTAACTCTTTTGGGATAAGTAATGTAAGAGAAGTTACACTTGCTTCCTTCAGTTAAAAAAGATGTTTTGAAATGAGGATGCACCTGGTCCATCTTCAATGATAAATTTAGATCAAGAAATTTCAGATACAACTAAATAGTCAGCAACTTCTTCTCCTGTACAAACATAACACCCTTGGCTTGACATTACAATGATTCATAACCTTGATTGATCCACAATCTCTCTATATAAAGAAATTCTGGTGTTTGGGTAATAGTCTCTCCTAGTGCTTTTAAAACTTGCATTTTCCTAATAATAGTAGATGAGGATCATCTTTTTTTTTTTTTTTTTTTTTTTTTTAAGATTTCTATTTATTTACCATGAAAGACACACAGTGAGAGGCAGAGACATAGGCAGAGGGAGAAGCAGGCTCCCTGAATGAAGCCCAATGTGGGACTCCATCCTCGGACTGGGGATCAGGCCCTGAGCCGAAGGCTGACTCTCAACTGCTAAGCCACACAGGTGTCCCAAGGAGCATCTTTTATGTGCTTATTTGCCATTCTCATATCTTCTTTGGAATGTTTGCTGTCCTATTGAATTTTAAAAGTTATTTATGCTTTTTCCTAGAAGTTTTAGTTTTAGGTCTTTCATTTAGGTGTATGATCTACTTTGAGTGCTGGTATCTCTCTTTCAACAGTCAGAAAATGGACCAATTAATAGTTTTCTAAAACAGCTGATTTTCAGAAACATATAGACACACTTCTTTGGGAGAACTCATGCTTGCTATTGCTTCATATGTAGCTTATAGCTCTTTTGAAAAAGTAGTCTATGTAACACAGGCACGTACAATGGTGATCCTTACACTTAGAGGTGCCAGTTGCACTGCTCCTCAAGTGGTGTCCCACCTAATTAATCCAATATGTAACAGATAAGCATGATTTATTTTTCTCTAAACATGTTTGTTGTGTAACTGAATTGAGACCATATCTTTTCTTTTTAGAGGGAACTTTATGATTAAACTGATATTGATGGTCTTGAAAGAAATATTTGGGTTTGATTTCTAGAATAATTTACTGCTTTGGAATACATTTTTATTGCTTAAGTGGGAAAAGAGGAATTTTGTATATGGGAAGCATCATACTCACTATTTTGCATATTTATTTTAAGCATTTTTGTGTATTCCTTTGTATGTTGCAATTGGCTGAAGTCCACAAGGAAGACTTTCTATATTCAGCTTCTGCAGTGTTCAGATAATTTAAATGAACTGTTAGGAATTAGAGGATGAACAGTTTCTCCTTAAAAGGAATAAAAATTGTGAAAGGATAGTTGCTGAACTGAATAGTCTCCAGTTAGAAATTAAGATGCAGTTGTTATTTGCAAGAAATTACACAGAAACTCTTCCATGATATCTAATCTATACATTCAGGAGCATAAACCAATGAGTACATTTTTCAAGTGTCTAAAGATAGGCAATCAGTTATCACTTAGAACAGTTTATTAAACTGTGTTGGCTTTGAAATTTATCCCCATTTGGCTCTGTATGCTATGATGTTAAATGTAATGCTTAATTATATTAACTTTTTCCTTAATTCATATTTGTACATTACATACTGTGTTTAGGTAGATCTTGCAGGAATTCAAAATAAATCAGATATAAGCTTTATATTTAATCATTTATAATTCATTAAGGAAGAGACACTATGAACCCAAACAATTACAGGATAAGTTAGAAAGTTGTAAGTTGTATTTGAAATCACGGAGACAATTGTTATCGGCCTTTGAGGTATGAAAGATTAATTCCAGCTGGGAAAGTGAAGGAAGTCTTCTGTGTTCAAACAATGGATGGGATTTGGATTTATGGAGATAATGGAGAAAGGAATTCCAAACAAAGCAAGGAGCAGTTTCCTGACAGCTGTTAGAAATGGCTTTGGAACCAAAAAGATTTGTTTCAGTAATACCACTTAAACATATGGGCTTCCATTTATTGAGCAATTACTATATCTATAGCATTTTGTCAATTCCTTTTTGCACATGTGATTTGTCCTTGGTCCTATAAGGTCAGTACTCCCACTGGTACACTGGGACCCACATTTGCTTTCTTAGTCAAAATATTTCTCTTGGACTCATCATTTTTTCTCTTCTGCTGCACTATTCCCCTTGGCAAACATGCTACAGTATCTCCCATGTTAAAGCAAACAACAACAAATAAAGGCAAAAAGAAGCCTTTCCATATTAGTTTGGTTTCACTGAACCTCCAAAATAAGTATATTATCCCAAGTCCAGATTTTTCAATCAATATCCAAAACTTGGATATACAATTACTTACTTCAATGTCTAATATGATTATCAAACTTAAAGTGTCCTCAACAGATGCTTGATCTCCCCCACAAATGCCCTACTCCTGCATTCTTTCCTATATTAGTAAATGGCACCATTATTTTCTAGTTACTTAGGCCAAAATTTTTTATATAAAAAAACTATTTTTTCTCTCATCTTCATTTCCAGTAAGTCAGCAAATCTGATGATGCTGTTACTCAAAGAGATTAAAAAGTCAACCACTTCTCACCATCCCTATAATTACTACTGTGGTCCTTGCCATTCATTATATGGAACACCACCTTGATTTCTGCTTTTTCCCTTTTCTCTTGGGTCTATTTTCATACAGGAGCCAGAGTAATCCTTTAAAAAAACATAAAGTAGAATATGAGTAAAGGCACCCTTTTCTCAAAGCATTTAACCTAAAGTAAAATAGAAAGTTTTCCCATGTACTAAGTCTCCCATGACCTGTCTGACCTCATTTCCTAAAATTTTTCTCCTCAGTCACTGTATCCCAGACATACTAGCCTAGTGGGCTTTTTTTTTTTTTTTTTTTGATTCACCAAGTATATTTCTACCATAGGGCCTTTGCACTTGTTTCCACTGCCTGTTACTCCCTTGTATATTCATATGGCTCATTTCTATAACTTCCTTTAATTTTTTGCCCAAATATCACCTCCTAAGATGCTTTCTTTGATATCTTTGTGTACAATAGCTGCCAACCACTCTTCATTATCTCTAACCTACTTCATTTTTCTTCACTGTCACCACTTGACATAATGTTTATTTAGTAGTATATGTTCTATAGTTTCCCTACACTAGAATGTTGGCTCCATGAAAAGAAGAATTTTGATAATTTTGTCCACTACTGAATCCCTAAGGATTGGGATAGTCTGAAACATAGGTGCTTCATGGAATTTTGCTGAATCATTGAATTGTAATAAACTACCTTATTTTAGTGTTTAGACTCACCTAATGAGGTGCACACTAAATTGGCACCTTCATTCATTGTATAGGTGAAAAAATTAAGGACCAAAAATGCTAACTAAATGTTGGAGGTGGTTCAACCACACCTGATTCTAGGTTTAATCTTAACCACTACACCATAGTATTTCCTGCTGACTGAGTGGTGCTGGAGAAACAAATAAGATAAAGTGAAAATGTTATTTTATACATGGTTTATATTGTACAGTGATTTAAGTTATCTTTAGAAATAAAGTTTAAGAGTTATGAGTTCAATTAGCATTGGTTTATCTGTAATAGAAGAATTCTCTTCTGTAAAATATACCCATTGCATGTACACAAGACTGGTCAGTTATTTCTGGAACAAGGAGCTACATAACATGTCTGGTCATGAGACTGCTCCCAGACTTAGAGGAATCTTGTGATAATAGAAAACTGATTAATATTGTGCTAAATATATAAAATACAATCATAACTACATAAACAGTATAAGGTAGTAAGTGATGTAAATCTAAAGTGATGTATATTTCTGAATATAATATAAAGCATAAGGTGATTTTTAGAAGACGAGGTAGTGAGAACAAAGTGAAAAATTAACATAAAATAGGAAAAAATGGAAGTTATGGAGTCTGTGGACAACAATATTTATAGTAATTATGTTACTTAGTGCAGAACCCCATATGTGAAAGTCCCAGAGGTAAAAGACTAGTCACCAATCAGTGATACTGAGGAGTGGGAAATTATATAATGTTTGTGCAGGACCTTCAATAACATAATGGTAGGAGAAAAATATGGTGTGCAGAAGTGACATTTTAGATAAATGAATAGACCTAGTTGGCCAATAGCAGTAGAGAAGTGTTCTTGGGTTAAAAGGATTAAGTTTCACAAGATGAGTGACATACAAATAAAAATGTAGGAAAGTCCTGCTTTGTTGCATAACAAATTATGCAGCTTCCCTCAGCAGGAAGAAGTTTATTGATTAATCTTTTGTTTGTGGATATCATGAGAAACTGAAGAAAATACATGCATAGATGAACATGTTTCCTGGCCTTTTGTGGAGACTAGAGGTTGCAGATAGGACTCCCTATCTTTAGTTTCTCAGGTGTTGTCATTGGTAGCATACTCTCAAAGTGGATTAACGCTTTGCTTCAATGGTATAAACCTTATGTTTCTGTCGAGGCCTGCTCTGTCCAATAGGATAGCCACTAATCACAGACTGCAACTGAGCACCCAGAATGTGACCTCTCTAAATTGAGATGTCCTGTAAGTGTGAAATGTACACTGGGTTCTGAATATTTGGGATACAAACAGGAAGGTAAAAATATCTTAATAACTTCTTATATCGGGATCCCTGGGTGGCGCAGCGGTTTGGCGCCTGCCTTTGGCCCAGGGCGCGATCCTGGAGACCCAGGATCAAATCCCACGTCAGGCTCCCGGTGCATGGAGCCTGCTTCTCCCTCTGCCTGTGTCTCTGCCTCTCTCTCTCTCTGTGTGTGACTATCATAAATAAAAAAAAAAAAAAAAAAAAAAACTTCTTATATCGATTACATATTGAGTAATATATGAATATTATGGATAATATATTGGACATAATTGAGCTGATATAGTATTTTGTTACATAATATGATATGGGATAATATATGATATGTGATATACTGATTTAATATGATAAAATATACACTTTAAATCAATTTCACCTGTTTCTTTGTACTTTTTACGAATATGGCTACTAGAAAAATTGTAATTACATATATGGTTCACATTATATTTCTGTTAAACTGCACTGATCTACGGTCTGTTACTTAGTGTTCTCCTTGGACCAGTAGCATCAGCCACACCTAGGAGTTTCTTAGAAATGCAGAATGTCAGTGCTTCTCAGATTAGAAGCACAACGTAAGAGGATTCCCCAAGTAGTTTATATGCATATTAAGATTTAAGAAGCACTAATCTAAGATACCCAAAAGATTGTGAGAGTTATGTTACAAAGGAGATGAGAAAGTGGAATATAATCTACTCTCAGGTAATAATTGAGTAGTATTGTTACTATGTTGAATTTTTTCTGGAGCTTGAAGCTCATATTGTTCTAAGTGCTTTCGAGGTACTAGCTTATCTAATAGGGTACAATGCAGAAACATATCCAGAAAGTATACAGAAAATTTTACATGAAAATTCACATAAATACTGTGAATTTAAACTCTTTTTAAAGCTGTTGGTCATAGTTAAAACATTGAGAAAGACATATAATGTAATGCGATACAAGTAGCACAAATGTGCCACTGGATAGGGATTACTTGCAATTATTTCATTGTCATTTCCCCCAGGTGATTATCAAATTGGATAAAAAAGCACTGCAAAATAGAAATTAAAAAGTTTAAATTTCCTTCTACAGTTTTATTCTAAAGGCAAGTCTAAAGCAGATATCCTTTGGAAAAGAGAGCCAGGTAATCTAAAAATTCCAGAGGAGGGCAGCAAAGATAAAAAGACAGTAGAATTAACTCAGGTGGAGAAAACAGACTCTTTCATTTTATACATCCATGATTTTCACAAGAATAAGAATCTCTGTGGTGGATCTTGCATTAGCTTCAGATTATTAATTTGTTTGCTAAAATAAAGAGAAATGAAAGCACACAATCTGGCTGTATCTTTGGTTTGTGTCTTTTAGCCCTTTGAAAGGCCTGTAGTTGTTTGTACTTCTAAGGATTATTACAATATGGTTATCCCAGCTGAAAATTATACTCTTTCAGTTATCCTTTATTCAATAGATAGTTATTACATTGTGTTAGGTGGTAGAGGTATGATATAAAATTTCATTAAAAAATAATGCCTGACTTCATAAATTTCATATCTGGCTAGTGAATTATTTACTTTATCTATAAACTGAAATTGATTGATCTTTCTACTCATGATGGCACTGTAATTGTTCACTTATACCTCGATATAAGAATGGAATGAAGCTATGGCTGGCCAACTAGAACATGGGTTTAACTCTGAATATACCCATGGGAAAGCAAGGTATGTGGGACTCTTTTTAAATGATAAAAACATGAAAAGTTTAAGAACAGGGTTTTATTGGGGCACTTGGGTGGCACAGTCAGTTAAGTGTCTGACTTGATTTCTACTCAGGTTGTGATTTCAGGGTCCTGAGATAGAGCCCCACGTTGGATTTTGTGCTCAGCGTGGAGTCTGTATGAGATTCTCTCTCTCCCTCTCCCTCTGCCTCTCCTGTGTGTGTTCTCTCTGTCTCTCTGTCTCTCTCTCGCTAAAATAAATAAATAAATAAACAAATTTTAAAAAATGTACAAGGTTTTCTTAAAGATTTAACTTTGGTTTTTATTTGCATCAGTGTCATTAGACAACAGATTGGTTATGGTAAATAACAGACTAAATCAAATACTTTGTAAGACAGCCTGAATTTTAACTTAGTTCCCAATTCTTATCAGAAAGCTTGATCCCCTGAGGCATGACATACCTTCTTTTGGCCTTAGGTTTGGGGCCTTATAGTGAATTAGTAGGCTATTTAGTTCCTATGAAAATTTCAGACCAGAGCATGTGTTCTTTCCACTATGAATAAGCAGTATTTAGGCCATGAATATCTGTATATTGCTAGCAAGCCATAGAAAACTTTGGAAGAGAGCTATAAAATGGATAGTTATAAAACCTGGAAAACATATTAATATAATGTTATTCAACTCATTAAGTATTATAATAACAATAAACCTATATATGTGGATATATCATTATTTATATTCACCTGTGTTCCAGACTTTATAGCCACTCTGTAAAATAGTTAAAATTTAATCATTCTCTATTTGGCTATGCTTTTTCCAGGTATGATTTTTGTAGTTATACCCATTTCCCTTATTCTGTACCCCCTCTCTCAAGTCCCTGACTTCTGGCCTCCCTAATTCTGTTCTCTATTTGTAAAACTCTGGCATTTCAAGAATGCTATATTAGAATTGTATAGTATGTGACTTGGAAATGGCTTTTTTTTCACTTAGCATAATTCCTTGGAGATTAATTCAAAATATTACAGTTATCAGTACTGTGCAGAAGCTTTTTATCTTGATGAAATCCCATTAGTTGATTTTTGCTTGTTTTTCCCTTGTCTAATAAGAAGCTGCTGCAGCTCAGGCCAAAGACCATAGAGTTGAGGAGCCATTTCTGAGTTCTCCATCTTTTTTTTAAAGATTTTATTTATTTATTCATGAGAGACACAGAGAGAGAAAAGCAGAGACACGGGAAGAGGGAGAAGCAGGCTCCATGCAGGGAACCCATTCTGGGACTCGATCCTGGGACTCTGGGATCACACCCTGAGCCAAAGGAAGATGCTCAGCTGCTGAGCCACCCAGGTGTCCCTGGATTCTGTTCCATTGATCTATGTGTCTGTTTTTGTGCCAATACCATAGTGTCCTGATGATCATAGCTTTGTAATACAGCTTGAAGTCTGGAATTGTGATGCCTCCTACTTTGCTTTCCTATTTCAATATTACTTTGGCTATTTGGGGTCTTTTCTGGTTCCATACAAATTTTAGGATTGTTTGTTCCAGTTCTGTGAAAAAATGCTGGTGTCATTTTCATCAAGACTTCATTGACTGTGTAGTTAGCTTTGGGTAGTATATACATTTTAACAGTATTTTTTTTTTTTCCAATCATGGAGCATGGAATGTTTTCTATTTCTTTCTGTCTTCTACAATTTCTTTCATAAGCATTCTATACTTCTCAACATACAGATCTTTTATCTCCTTGGTTAGGTTTATTCCTATGTATCTAATGGTTTTTGATGCAATTGTAAATGATTTCTTTCTGCTGCTTCATTATATCTGATTATTTCATAATCTGAAAACAACAGATTTCTGTACATTGATTTTATATCCTGTGACTGCTGAAATAGTGTATCAGTTCTAGCAATTTTTTTGGTGGAGTCTTTCAGATTTTCTACATAGACTATTATGTTGTCTGCAAAGAGTGAAAGTTTGACTTCTTCCTTGCTGATTCGGATGCCTTTTATTTCTTTTTGTTGTCAATTGCTGAGGCTAGGACTTGTAATACTATGTTGAATGACCGTGGTGAGAGTGGACATCCCAGCTGTGTTCCTGACCTTAGAAGAAAAACTAAAAAAAAAAAAAAAAAAGAAAAGAAAAGAAAAGAAAAGAAGAAAAGAAAAACTCTGTTTTTCCACATTCAGGATGATATTAGCTATGAGTCTTTCATATGTCACCTTTATGATGTTGAGGTATGTTTCTTCTATCCCTACTTTCTTGAGGGTTTTTTATCAAGAAAATATGCTGTATTTTGTCAAATGTTTATTACTTTTGCATCTGTTGAGAAGATCATATAGTTCTTATCCTTTCTTTTATTAATGTGGTGTATCACATTGGTTTGTGGCTATTGAACCAACCCTGCAGCCCAGGATTAAATCCCACTTGATTGTGGTGAATAATTCTTTTAATGTACTATTGAATTCAATTTGATAGTATCTTGTTGAGAATTTTTGCATCCATGTTCATTAGGGATATTGGTATATAATTATTTTTGGTGGGGTCTTTGGTTTTAGAATCAAGGTAAGGCTGGCCTCATAGGATGAGTTTGAAAGTTTTCTTTTCATTTCCATTTTTTTAAACAGTTTCAGAGGGATAGGTATTAACTCTTTTTTAAATGTTTGGTTAGAATTCCCTTGGGGAAAAGAAAAAGAATTCCCTTGGGGAGCCATCTGGCCCTGGACTCTTGTGTTTTGGAAGATTTTGATTACTGATTCAATTTCTTTGCTGGTATAGGTCTGTTCAGATTTTCTATTTCTTCCTTTTTCACTTTTGGTAGTTTATATGTTGCTAGGAATATATCCATTTCTTTGAGGTTGCCCAATTTGTTGGTATACAGTTGCTCATTATATTCTCTTATAATTGTTTGTATTTCTGTGGTGGTGTTTGTAATATCTCCTCTTCCATCATGGTTTTATTTATTTGGGTCCTTTCTCTTCCTTTTGATAAGTCTGGCTATGGGTTTATCAATCTTTTAATTCTTTCTAAGAACCAACTCTTAATTTCATTGATTTGTTCTACTGTTTTTTTTTTTTAATTTCCATATCATTTATTTTTGCTCTAATCTTCATTATTTCTCTTCCTCTGCTGGTTTTAGTCTTTACATGCTGTTCTTTTTCCAGGTCCTGTAGGTATAAAGTTAGGTTGTGTATTTGAGACTTTTCTTGCTTCTTGAGGAAGGCCTTTATTGCCATGCATTTCCCTTGTGACCACCTTTTCTGCATCCCAAAGATTCTGGATTGCCATGTGTTCATTTTCATTTACTTCCATGTCTTTTTAAATTTCTTCTTTAATTTCTTCGTTAACTCACTCATTCTTAAGTAGGATGCGTTTTAATCTCCATGTATTTGAGGACTTTCCAAATTTTTCTTGTGGTTGACCTCAAGTCTCATAGTGTTGTATCTGAAAATATGCATAGTATGATTGCAATTTTTGTACTACTGGTCGAGGTAGTGATCTAGTCTGGAATATATTCCATGTGCACTCTAAAAGAATGTGTATTCTGTTACATTAGGATAAAACACTGAATATATTTGGTAGTCCAGTTTGTCATTAAAGCCATTGTTTTGTTGTTGATATTCTGCTTTGATAATCTCTCCATTGCTGTAAGTGGAGAGTTAAAGTCCTACTATTATTATATTATTACCAGTAAGTTTTTAAAAGTTTGCTATTAATTGATTTATGTATTTGGCCACTCCCAAGTTTAGGGCATAAATATTTACAGTTGTTAGATCTTGTTGAATAGAGCCTTTTATTATGATATAGTCCTCTTCTTCATCTCTTATTTTAGTCTTTGGTTTAAAATCTAGTTTATATAAGTATGGCTACTTTAGCTTTCTTTTGCTGTCTATTAGCATAATAAATATTTCTCTATTCACTCACTTTCAACCTGGAGGTGTCTTTGGGTCTAAAATGAGTCTCTTGTAAGCAGCATATCAATGGATCTTATTTTTTTTATTTTATTTTTTTTGTTCATTCTGATACCCTATGTCTTCGGATTGGAGCATTTAGTCCATTTACGTTGAGAGCAATTATTAATAGATATGAATTTAGTGTCATTGTATTACTTGTAAAGTCGCTGTTATTGTAGATTGTCTCTGTTCCTTTCTAGTCTCTGTTGCTTTGGGTCACTTGCTCCCCCTCAAAGCATCCTCTTTAATATGTCTTGTAGAGCTAGATTAGTGTTCACAAGCTCCTTTAGTTCATCTTTGCTTGTCTTGGAAACTCTTTATCTCTCTTTCTATTCTGAATGACAGCCTTCCTGGATAAAGTATTGTTGGCTGCATGTTTTTCCTATTTAGCACATTGAATATATTATGCCACTCTCTTCTGGCTTGCTAAATTTCTGTGAACAAATCTGCTACTAACCTTTGTTTCTACCTCTGTAGGTTAAGTACCTTTTGTCCCTGACTTCTTTCAGAATTCTCTATTTTTGTATTTTATAAGTTTTGTTGTGATTTGTCTTGGTGTTGATCTGTCTTTGTTGATTTTGAAGGGAGTTCTCTGTGCCTCTTAGACTTGAATGCCTATTTCCTTCCCCAGATTAGGGAAGTTCTCAGCTATAATTTGTTCACATAAACCTTCTGCCCCCTTTTCCCACTCTTCTGGGATTCCTATGATATGGATATTATTGCACTCTATGGAATCACTGAGTTCTCTAAGTCTACCTTCATGATCTAATAGTTTTCTTTCCATCTCTTTTCAAGTTCACTATGTTTATGCTCCATAATTTTATCTTCTATATCACTCTGATTCTTCCGTCCTTTTTGTGATTAATCCAGTTGGCTTTGCATCTCATTTATAGCTTTTTAAAATTTCTGTTTTTAGGCCTTTTATCTCTGAAACAGGGTTCCTCTGGTATCTTTTATGCTTCTGTCAAGCCTGGACAATATTCTTATAACTGTTCTAATTCTTGTTCAGACATTTTGCTTGTATATGTTTTGAGAAAATCTTCTTGGTCTTTCTTTTGGGGAGAATTCCTCCATCTTGTTATTTTCTGTGTTTCCTATTACTGAGAGTAATGCTATATTAAGAAGGGGAGCATATACTGTCCACGGTCTGGTGCTTCAGGAAGTGTTTCTGGTGTATGCTATGCACTCAACTGTTGCATTTTGGCTGCTTTTTCTCATAGGTCAGTCCTCTGTTGAGTTTCTTCTTGCTTGTAGTGGGGGATGTTTGGACCTTTAACTAAGTGTGTTTTGATTTGTTTTTAAAATAATCCTAGAAAAAGAAGGAAAACAATCTTATCCTAAAACAAGAAAGAAAAAGGAATGAAAAAAATCAAGGGGGCAAACAAAAAACTTTAAGTTGATTGCAAAGAAAAAAAAAAAAGAACGAAAAAGTCTAATCCGAGAGACAGAGAGAGAGAGAGAGAGAGGGAAGGAAATGAAACTATAAGCCTGATTCCAAAGAAAGAAAAAAAGACAAAAAATAAAAAAGACAAAAAGAAAAGAAAGATGGTCCTATTTCCATCAGAGCTAAAGCTGACACTTTGGAGCACTCTTGATCAGTAGATGTATGCAGGATGCCTGTGCTGGTCCTCTGGGGGTAGGCCTGGTATGCTCCTCACAGTCAAATCTGTCCTAGTAACTATATACTTGCAGGGCGTAGGGGGCCAGGGTTTGGTGTAAGTAGCTCCAGCCTCCAGTGGGAGTGCTGTGTTGCTCACTGAAGTCCTGGTGGTGGGTAGGGGATGCAAGGTGGTAACACCCTGCCCTCTCCACTGGGGGAAAGGAAGCCTTCACAGGAATGTGTGGGTGGCTCAGCAGTTTAGTTCCTGCCTTCAGTCCAGGGTGTGATCCTAGAATCCCCGGATCAAGTCCCACATTGGGCTCCCTGCATGGAGCCTACTTTTCCTCTGCCTGTGTCTCTGCCTCTCTCTCTCTGTCTCTCATGGATAAATAAATAAAATCTTAAAAAAAAAAAAAAAAGAAGAAGACTTCACAGAAAAGCAAACAATCTCCCCTCTTGTAAGCCAGATTTCAATCAGATCTCTGACCACACCCTATCTCTGCCTAGCACTGTCAGCATGCCCAGTGCCACAGTTCTCCTGCATTTTATTTCTGGGATTCAAAACTCCAAATCTGAAAGGACTCAGGAGAGTATGGACCTGATCTCCTCCTCTGGAGGAAAGTCTCACTGATCTGTGTCTGGTGTTTGTTTCAGAAAAAGTCACACACCTGTGTAGGTGTCCAGAGTCTATGGTGAAACAGTGAAAAGCAGGGACCAGGTTATCAGCCCTTCACACATGCTTCTGTCCCCTTCAGTGAATGGCTGCACAGTGGTGCCTGCAGGGTCTTTTGTCCTTGGAAAGGCAATATACCCTTTTCTAAATGTCCTCCAGGAAGGGAAACATTCTCTGTCAGCACATCTCTACCCCAGGCTGTCCTCTTCTGAGGCTGTCCTCTCTTCTGAGCCTGTGCCCTCCTTCTTCTCAGGAACACTTTCTGTAGCTGGACTCTGGCAAATGTTGTGGACCTCTAAAACCTTGGAATTTGAGCTTGACATGCTGTTTGCAAAAACACAAGACACTCAGTTCTCCTGGACTCCCTAGTCAGTGGTCCCAGGTTTTCATACACAAACCTGATGCACTCTCTCTTCCCCTTTCTCTTTTTCTCCCTTTTTGCCCTCTGTAGAAAGGGCTCCCTGCCCCCCACAATGCTGTGGCTTTTCTCTCCCCCAGTTCACATCCACTCACTTTGCACTGCCATGCTCTCTCCATCCAACTGTGTAGATCATTCTCCCAATCCTCAGATCAATTTCCTACGTGTTTCAAATGATCTGACATCAATCCTGCTATATGTGAGGAAGGAGGAAAGCCCAGGGTCTCCTTACTACTCTACCTTCTTAATTCTGGGTATACCACTATTTTTTCTTTTTTTTAACCATTCACTCATTGAAGGACATCTGGGTTTTTTCCAATTTGGGTCTGTTATATATAAAAGCTGCTAAGAACATTCAGGTACAGATTTCTGTGCAAACCTACATGTTCATTTATCTGGGACAAATGTCCAAGGGTGCAATTCTTAGGTTTTGTGGTACTGCATGTTAATTTTATAAAAAAGAACCAAACAATTTCCCGAGTGACTATATCATTTTGCCTCCAACAAGCAATGAATGAGAGATCCAGTTTTCCTGCCTCTTTCCCAGCATGTGGTGTCATCATCGTTTTTATTTCAGCCATTCTGATGGGTATGTATAAATATCTCACTATAGTTTTAATGTGCATTTCTTTAGTCAATAATGATATTGAGTATCTCTTCATATGCTTATGTGCCATATGTAGATCTCTTTTAGTTAAATATGTCTTCATGTCTTTGCCCATTTTTTATTGGATTGTATGACTTTTTTACTATCAAGTTTTGAGAGTTCTGTGCATATCCTAGTTCTATGTATTCTAGTTTCTAGTTCTTTACATATTATTTATACATTCTACTAATCCTGTGTCAGATACGTAGTTTGCAAATATTTTCTTTCACTTTGTAGTTTGTCTTTTCATCCTTTTAGCTGGGTTTTTCATAGAGCAAAAGTTTTTAATTTTGATTAGTTTTTTATTAGATTGTGATATTGGTATCAAATTTAAGAACCATTTACCTAGCCTTAGATCCCAAAAGTTGTATTTTGTGGTTTTTCTACTAGTTTTGTAGTTTCATGTTTTACATTTAAGTCCATGATCCACTTTGAGTTCATTTTTATATAAGGTAATTTAAAAAAAAACAACAAAAAAACCTATGGATGTCTAATTGCACCAGACCACTGTTGAGAGAGCTATTGTCGCTCCACTGAATTGCTATTGTACTTTTTTTCAACAGTTAGTTGAACATATTTTCGGGGGTCTATTTCTGGGTGCTATATTCTCTTCCATTGTTTTTTTTTATCTATTCATCTACCAGTACTATTCTGCATCTAGTTAATTTTGTTACTCAACATTTATGGTTTTTATATTTAGAAAATCTTATAAAGGCTATTATTGAATCACTTTCATTCCTCTTATATTTATTGCTTTTGAACGTTGCTATCTGTTGTTATCAGATTTATTTCACCCTGAGTCATCTGCTTTTGTGTTCTGCTTTGTCTTATTCTTACCTATTCCTTCTTGGATGCTTTATTGTTTTTCTTTGCTTATTCATGATTCTACTCAATTTCAATGATCAAGTCAAGGTTTTAAATCACAGTGGATCCGAGCATGGCTGTAGGGATCCAAGCACAATGGATCTGAGTATGTACTAGCTAGCAAGCTGTCAGTCATCTGATGAAACTCTGCAATGCCACCTTTCTTTGCTCCCAGCTTTTCCTGGTTGTGTGTGTTTGACTTTTCTTATATGCAGTGGTTGAGGGTACTTTAACCTATCATCATGTCTTTCATACAGTTTCTTTGGAATAAGGGAAATTGGGTGGGCCTTCCTGAGACAACTGATAGAAGTAGAGTCAAAATCTACTAATTTTTAAGAGAAATTTGCAAAATAAGAAAAATGTATATATGTATTTAAATGTAAGTAAAATGAACATATATGTATTTAAGAATAAAATAAAAAACACAATAAATTAAAAAATTTTAAGTGTATATATATTTAAGAAAAAATATATATACCTATACCTATATATATATATATATATATAAACTGTATGAGAGTTTAAACACTTAGAACCCCAAACACTCAGTTTACTTCCCTACTTTCCATTTTGTCTCAAGCTCTTTCCATAAGCTGAAAAATAATATTTACTCTTCTTTTCTACCCTTTGAAATCCTTTGTATCCTTTATGGCTAAGACCAAATGTCTCTCATTCCACTATGGATCATGGTAAAAAAATTTTACAGAATTCTGATTAATACATAAGTCAATCTTTCTTGGCATTCTCAGGTCACTTGCCTGGTCCTTTCATCATGGGACTTCACTGGAAGATTTTAACTTTTTGTTGGAAGTGCCCTTGTGTTCTTCACCTAGGTATCATCAATGTGCCCAATCTAATTTTCAATAGAAGTGCCTTGAACAAATGAATAGAGACACACACAAGACATCATCCTAATTCTTTAACCTGTGGTTTAAAGATCTAGTTTGTGAATGCCCATGCAGATGGAAGTTGGCTATTTTATCTGCCAATGTCAGAGGCAGGGTATTGAAAGAAAATGTGCACCTTTAGGCAGTGGGTAAGAGAAACCTGAGATCACAAACTGGCACTGTCACATAACAGCAGGAGAATCCAGCAAGGTACTTTACCTGTTTGAGCCTTAGTTTCCTCAAATACAAAATGAAAACCATATATTCTACATGTCAGTCTTGTGGATATTAGAAATAAATATACCAAGCTCCTAGAAATGATAGTAATTATTACATTAAGGTTGATTATCTAAAGAGTGGGCAGCCCCGGTGGCTCAGAGGTTTAGCGCCGCCTTCAGCCCAGGGCATGATCCTGGAGACCCGGAATTGAGTCCCATGTCAGACTCCTTGCATGGAGCCTGCTTCTCTCTCTGCCTGTGTCTCTGCCGCTCTCTCTCTCGCTGTGTCTCTCATTAATAAATAAATAAAATCTTTTTAAAAAATTAAAAAAAAGAGTAATGTGTTCTGAATAGTAGAATGTTCCTATTACTTAAGAAATGTAAATTTTCAAGAAACTAGAATAAAGACTCCTCATTTTCAAAGGATAAACTCTAGAAATACATTTGAATAAAGCAAATCCATTGATTTTTCAGGGAGGAATAAAAACACATTTTTTTGTTTGTTTTTTAGTTAAACTGGTATCATCTGAACTATATGTTGCAACCCATGATTGGTTGGTGAAATAAATTTAGCAGGTTAATATTGACATCAATATAATGTGATAGATTAGCATTTAACAGATAATGTTATAGTGCATTTCACTTACTAATGGTAGCAATTGTTTTATGGCTAGTGTAATTAAATTATATACATATTTGTGTTTTGGTTAGATAAATAAAATGTGTACCATATTAGCCATCCTGGTCAACATGCTTGCAGAACATTTATCTGCAGGGTATCAATAAAGAAGATAGTACTTATTAGGTGGTCTTTCCCAGAAGTATTCATTGGAGAAGAAAGGGTTAAATAACATTGGCTGGTTAAGACATCAGCAGGTAGAGAGTGCCAGAAATATCTAAAAACACGGGAGTTTCCAAGTCAAAAATATATTGTGCACAGTTCGATATTTTTGGTGTTTCACTAGCCATTTATAAATTTTATGAACCGCATAGTCATTATTATGATTACCAGTTATTAGTACACAGCAGTGTTCTGGGAAGACCTAGCTAATAATGTGTTTTAGTTAATAAAAGACTGAAGAGTTTCCTGCATGGATATAAGCCAGGTTAAAGTAAAAAGAATATTCTTTTCCCATAGTTTATAGAGGGTGGGTTTCATGTCCCTGAATATAGAGGGAGATTAAATGAGAATTTAATCCCTCTTTGCTTAAAAAAAATTTAAAAATATCAGATAATGAAAAAATAGAAGGCCTGTCTTAACCCAGAGGTTCTTAACTGGAGCCATGTTCAATTATAGTGCATATTTTTTTCTTTTGATATTTTTCTTGTTTCAACAAAAATAATTTTCTGAAATAAATTACTTTTACATCAAATTATGCTATGGAAGCAACTTTTTACCCAAACAATCTTAGTGTGCTAGAAAAAGCCACTCTATGATTTGGATACTTATAATCATTATGTTATGATGTTACAATTTATTATACCAAATTTCCTTTCATAGGAAGGAAATAAAATGTATCCTGACATTATATTTGTAGACATCTGCTTTTGTTTGCATTTGATCAACTCAATTAGGAAGTGTTAAAAAGAAATACAAAAGAAACTCGCCTATTCTATCACTGGAAGCATTGTTGTGAGGCACTACTCACATAGGAGGTTCTTGACAATGGAAAGAAGAAGCCAAGGAGCCTGCTTGCATATGGCATGTCTTCTCACATATGAGCTTGTCCACCATCCCCTCTATGAGAAAAATTCTCAATTTGAAATGTTTGAAATTTGGGGGAAAAAAAGCTGATTTGTTGCAACATTTAGACTTTGTTTTGAATGCTGCTCAGAGTGTCCCTTAATGAAGGAATCCACAATCTGAAAGAACTTAATGAAGTAAAGGATGATTTGTATGAAGAAAAATATGAAGCGGTGCCTTAGTCAATCAGTGTCATCAACTTCAGAATCATTGACATTTCTTTTATAACTTAAAAGGTCTTAGAAGAATTGGCAACAATTGAAAGAGATTGCCCTTGTCTCTGAGTGAAGCCAGCTTCTGGTTTTCATCTGCTATATGAGCACTAATGTCGTGAAGGAAGAATTCCAAATTTTGTGTATCTCTTTGGGAATATTCAAAGGTCTTCAAAAACTATCAAGTTTCTTTGCCAAGTGAAATTTTGTCTATATAAAACTCTAGACATTTTGTGTGTGATGTAGCACCTTAAGAGCTTGGCAGTCTTTGTTCTTTATGAATGTTGTGAAGAAAAAAGCGTCACTCACCATTGTGATTTAAGACTGTTCTGTATCGGAGATCCCTGGGTGGCTCAGCGGTTTAGTGCCTGCCTTTGGCCCAGTGTGTGATCTGGGAGTCCCGGGATCGAGTCCCACATCGGGCTCCCTGCATGGAGCCTGCTTCTCCCTCTGCCTGTGTCTCTGACCCCCGCCCCCCCGTCTCTCATGAATTAAAAAAAAAAAAAGACTGTTCTGTATCTGTGTACACTGTAATAAAATTATACTTCCAGCAATTCTGAAATAAGCCTCTTCTTTTTCCACCAAAGTTGATGACAGTGTGAGAACTGGGGTCCAAATCATCATCTTGTCAATAAATGGGACAAAATAAGCAGTTCTTATCTAAATCACAGAAGTTTGATGACTTTTTAAAGGTCATTATCTTGTTGTGCTTTGCTGATCTTTGGTAGAAGTTTCACCCTTTTTAAATTCCACAAAATGCCTCTGAATAGGGACACCTTCGTGGCTCATCAGTTAAGTATCAGACTCTTGATTTCAGCCCAGGTTATGATCTCAGTCAGGGTCTTGGGATGGAGCCCTGTATTGGGTTCCATGCTCAGTAGGGAGTCTGCTTGAGATTCTCTCTCTCTCCTTCCCCCTCTACCCCAACCCCTGCTTACACACTCTCTTTCTCTAAAACAAATTTAAAAATCTTAACAAAGGGCAGCCTGTTGGCTCAGCGGTTTAGCGCTGCCTTCGGTCCAGGGCATGATCCTAGAGACCCGGGATCAAGTCCTGTGTTGGGCTCCCTGCATGGAGCCTGCTTCTCATTCTGCCTGTGTCTCTGCCTCTCTCTCTCTCTCTCTGTGTGTGTGTGTCTCTCATGAATAAGTAAATAAAATCTTAAAAAAGAATCTTTAAAAATACCTCTGAATGATTTGACAGGAATTATTTCATTTATAACATGGCATATGTATAGAGTTGTCCTCAGGAATGCATTCATTATATATAAAAATATATATGTTTAGTGAATAAGAGATAAATTTCTTATTTGAGGCCTCTGCAATCAGTGTCATGGATGTTGCTGAAATACTAGGGCCTCTTTGCCAAGCTGTCACTTTGTGAAAACATATTAGAGGGCTCTTCTGTGGGATCTCCAGTGCTGAGAATGTGCTTCCAGCTGGCTCAGGGTGGCAATACTCTGTCAATTCTTTTGCCTATAGAAATCTGCAGACATGTAGAAACAGTAACATACTTGAGATTCACTCTTGCTGAGAAGGTTCAAAATATGGATTTTCACTTCTTCACTGACATAGTAACTTTGAAGAGGCAAATGTAGTGAAAGATTGCATTGAAAGGTCATTATGTACTGACCTTCACCTCAGTAATTTGAAGCCAAAGCAAATGAATTTTGCAAATGGCCTTGCAGAATTCTGGAGTCCCTTGACTCAGCCTCCTTGCATGATAAAGTGAACTGTAGGAGATCCACTGCTCTTTGCTCTTATGTTTTTGTGGGTCTAGACACTAAGGACTTATGGATAACAACTTAAAAGACAAGATGAATTGAGTGTAAAAGGTTATATAAAAGATAACTTACACATTTCCATGTAAAAGACCATGCCATACTTTGAATACCCTATTAGAGTTTTAAAATATTATGTACAACCTACATGTTGTGGTTTGTGAGATACATTCAGGCCACCAGTAGCCATAGCATAGCTAACAACTACCCAACAACCCAACCCAAGTGAAACACTTCAGAAAACTTTGGTTTAAAAAAAAAAAAAAGTGTATGGTAAATTATATATGGAGGCTAAGTTATAGTGATATGTTTTCAGAAATATCCTTTTTTCCTTAAAAACAAGGCCCAGGGCAAGCCCTGGTGGCTCAGTGGTTTAACAACACCTTCAGCCCAGGGCCCGATCCTGGAGACCCGGGATCGAGTCCTGCGTCGGGATTCCCTGCATGGAGCCTGCTTTTCCCTCTGCCTGTGTCTCTGCCTCTCTCTCTCTCTCTCTCTCTCTCTCTCTGTGTGTGTGTCTCTCATGAATAAGCAAATAAAATCTTAAAAAAAAAAAAAAAAAAAAAGGACCAGACTTAAGAAAGGGAACTTTATGTACTTGAACTGAAAAGCTGCTTTGACTCCTGTCTATCTCAAGCTTGAGAGGTCTTGACATTTGGTAAACAAAATATTAATTAATTAATTAATTAATTCTATGTAAAATAGCATATGAAAGTTTCACAAACTGTATTATAGTTTCTGCTGCCTGATGTTAGAAATGTATTGGTGTATTGATTGCAAATATGACCCCATTTGTCCGTATCTCCCTGGAGCCATGATATTGGCATTATAACTTGGCAATTCTTCCCATCCAAAAGTGAGATCTATTTCCATACCTGTTAAATCTAGGCAGGCCTTATGACTTCTTTAGTCTAAAGCATATGGTGGAGGTGATAGCATGCCAATTCTGAGTTGAGGCCCCAAAAGGACTTGCAAATTTCCACTCATCTTTCAAACCCTTGATTTGTCATAAGAACAAACCTGGGTGAAGTTACTGGAGGATGACAGACCATGTGGAGCAGAATTGAATCACATAGCTTAGGCCATCCTAGAGCACTACTCCTCTAGCTAACCAGATTCATGAACAAGCCCCGCTGAGATCAGCTGAGCCAAACATAGGTAAGTAAAACTGCACAGCTGCCTCATAGCCTCATAAGAAATAATAAATGATTGGGGTTTTTAGCCACTAAGTTTTGGGGTAGTTTATTACTCAGCTGTAGCTAAATGGTACAGAAATATAAATAGATTATACCTACTTTTAAAAAAATAAGGGAGCCAGTAATAATAATAGACGCCATGTAAATCATACTATCTGTAAGTCACTTTGCGGAAGATGATGCAAATAACCCAATCATGTTATAGCAGAGGGATGAAAATCATCTGTGTCCACTATTCTTAATAACTGTCCCCTCAGCTTGTCCCCAAAATATTTCCTTGGTTTATTTTGATCTAGGGAAAACAAAAAATCTTTGAGAATGTTAGTAGAGGTTGGAGGAAAAACAAGGAGAGAGGCGAGGAGAGCTGGGATAAGAAACCAGGTGTGACGATTTTCTTAAAATGGCCTGAAAAAAATACTTGTCTTGAGATAGGGGCTGTAATGATGAATTAGTGTTCAAAGACAAAAGTACTCTTTTCCTTTCTATAGCTAAATGTGTGGGACACAGTCTCCACTCTAAGATGGATGTCAAATCAAAGTGCTGGCTGATAGAGGTATCTAAAAAGTCAAGTCTTAGGTGCTTTAAGAATACTTCAGTGGGCTGAGATTTGAACTCTTGCCAACATAGAAGTCATTCAGATTCAAGAGATAAATGTTCTGAATCCTTGAGTTATCTCTGAGGCCTGAGGGCAGCTGAGCACATTGTGCAATGGTTAGCAGCATTTCAACTTGGGCAATCATAGTTTACCGGGGTGAAGGGATTCCCCAGATTACATATATGTGTGTGTTTATGTACATATGTGTAAATGCCTTGGAACTGTAAATTTAGTTTTCTTTGTTGAGTTTCCTGAATAATTTCCCTGCTCCCTAGCCAGGAAAAAAGACATTAGAATTTGAATACACTTTGTAACTACATCTGTGGAATTATAGAACCTGATCTATGTATGTGTTTTTTGGATTTGGATTTTCTTTTGACTTGAGACTGCTCAAATGAATGGGATTCTGTCTGGAGTAACAAAATTCCACTTAATGCCAATGCTTTTGTAGCTTACTTAAGCAGACACAATTATTGGAATTATCTTGCTGCAGGAACTAGACCAGCAGATTCAGGTCCAGACAGGTTGAATATCTTATTCTGGAAACGCAACTCTAAATTGGGGATTAGATCTCAACTTGATAGTTATTCCAGCTACTCCTCAGGATTTTGAATCACATTGCTTCGGCAGACCTCCATTCTGGAGCAAGAAGAGGACAATATATCTGTCAAGTGGTTAACCAACTACTTCCATTTTAAATTCTCAAAGACCTCTGGAAGGAGAGCATGTATCAATTGAAAAAACAGAGAGTGGGAAAGTAATACTTTGAGAAATGCTCCTGGAATTGGGTCCTTAGCTCTAGCACGTACTTGCAGTGCTTCTGTAAAAAAATGTAAACATTGTGAGACCTATAAATTTCACCTGCAAAATATATATAATAACACCTACCTTTGGAGGTTATTGTAAAGATTAAATGATATAATGCCCAACAACACCAGCATAGTGGCTTATATTTAATAAATAGATAATACAAATTATATTTCTATTTTGTAAGTTTCTAATTCTAGTTGACACTGATTTCAACCCTTCACCTCTTAATAAACCAATAAACTACTGCTACAATTTCTTCACATTTAATATTGGAATTTTTATTTATTTTAGAGTTTTAAGAATTATTTTATCTATGAAGTTGCTATATATGATTTAGAATTCAGGCTAGGTTTCTCTAATAAAAACATTGGTATAAACAAAAGAGAGTGATCTTTATTTCATTCCTCTCTCCTGTGACCATCCAAAAGAGCAGACTTGGTGGCATTAAGGGAATTGGGGAGGTGGGTTCCACCACTCACTCCTTATAGGTCTGTTCTCTTGAGATGTTATCTTCAGCCAATAGTTGAGGTTGAGATGGATTTCCACATATCTTTGATCTTTAATTCAACAATGAAACACGGGAAAGAAAAACGTATGCATATGTCCATTTCTTTTAAAGACACTTGTATATAATTTATGCGCACACACAGATTCATATCTTATTTTGAAGATTATAGTTGTGCAAGTTACAACAAAATAGAAAAGAGGCTGGGAGATGTGGACTGGGGCCTATAGCCAAGGGATTATGTGTTAGCTAAAATACCTATTACTATAGAAGGGGAAAATTATATGTGGTATATATGAGGGGTGTGATGTGGATCATCAGTCTTCATCAAAATATATTTGTTTGGGAAGATGTGTGTTTATAGATGGATATATCCTAACTGCAAAAAGGACTTTAAAGGTAATATCTTAAAGGTCTCATTTCTTCAAGTCCTAAATATCCTTTATATTGGCACACAAGCCAACTGATTGATCTGCAATAATTCATCATCAAATACAATTGTCCCAACAATTGCTTTGAAAAGTTATGGATCTATATGCAGAAGTATTCAGTACAAGATTTTTTACCTATTCAACATTCAGCTTTATTTTTCCTTTATTTTTTTATTCAACCAATATTTATTGAGTTCCTAGATGTTGAGGATACTGCCATGAATCACATGGGCAGGAATCCTTGCCCTCATGAAACTTGCTTTCTAGTGTGTGTCAAAGGAGATATGCAATATAACAATTTACAAACTACTTCGTTGAGACTGTACAGATTGTGATAAATAACAAGTGAAAAAATAAAACAGAGAAGAGGAGATTGCAGTTATAACCAGAATGGCTAGCACAGGCCTTACTGAGAGAGTGACATCTGAACAAAAGCTGAAGGGAAGCAAGGGAGTAAGCTGTGTGCATATCACTGGAAAAATGCTCCAGGCAGAGGTCAATAGCAACCCCCCCCCCCCCACACACACACACATTCTGCGTGTGCTTGGTAGGCCAGAAGGCAAGCAGGTCAGTGTGGCTGGCATGGAATGAGTCATGCAGGGAGCAGGAAGTCATGAAAAGCTAGATCTGTAGAGCTGTGTAAGCCATAGATTTAAGCCAACTTATATCTTTGGCTTTAAGTTGAGTTCAGTTTTGAGTAAATGGGCCAAATGAGCTGACATGTCTTTTGAAATGATGTCTACTTACTCTGTTGAGAATGGTTTGAGAACAATTGTAGGGGAGAGTGGTCACATCAGCAAGCTCAGGAAGGCTACTGCAGTAATCCAGGTGAAGATTACAGACAAGGGTGGTCATGGTGAGTATGGGGAGAAGAGTTTGAATTTGGGATATGTTTTAAAACTGAGCATTCAGATTTTGTTGGTGGATATCTGCAAGTGATCAACAAGGGAGAGGGTGTATGTGAACAGTTAAGTTTTAAGGACTGAACACTGGGCCATTGCAATTGGGAAAGATCAGAGGGAACTCCAAAAGGAGACTAAAGACTAAGAGCCATTCAGGTTGGAGTAAAACCAGGGCAACGGGTATTCTAAAAGAAAGGGGAAGGGAGGGGGATACATACATACATACATACATACCATACCATACACATACCATACCATACCATACCATACCATACAATAAAAATATCAAAGCCAGGTAGAAAAGTGTTTCAAGGAGGAATGAATGACCACCTGTGTCAAATGTTACTGGCAAACAAGTAGCTTCTCAAATACTTGCATACAGCTCTGCTGACTCCAGCCTCCTCATCCTACCCAGGCTGAGTCTGTCGTCTTTCTGGAAAAATAGCCACAGTGACTCTACCAGAAATGCCTTGGTTCCACGTGCATTTTTTCAAGAAATGTATCGACTTCAACATTATGTTAAATAACCCAGGAGTCAATAATGTTTCAGTCCTTGTTGTTCTCCAACTTCTGTGTCTTTACTGCAGGAATTAATTCCATTTGGCATATTTTTCTCATTTTTGTGAGTAGCTCCTATTTTATTTATAAAAGTATAATTGAGCCCAATAGTCAATAAGAATGATAGGTTTATATATTTTGTAATCTTTACACATGAGAAATATTATATACTGATTATGTTCTATTAAAATGTAGTATTAGTAATGCACTGGCTTTATTTACAAGGGAAGTAGGGAAAACAATACCATAATCTTTCTCATCTCAAAGCCCATTTTGTTCTAAAGTTTTTATATGCCTTCTCTTAGTTGAGAGTTCACCAGTTATGTAATTTCAAGAAATTTTCTATTCTTGATTAGTAAAGATGAGTGGCTATGGTCTAATTGGAAATTTGTTAATTAGGCATCTATTACATTTTTCTTAAACATGAATAAATCTCAGATTTCAGTTGCCTTGAGCAATTAATCAATATATCTGCACATGTTTTTAAGATCTGTACAGTCTGCTTTCCCTTTTTCAGCAGCAGATTACTCTTCAGTAAAATATGGATGGCTTATCATGTCCATTTTGTGACACAATAGGTTGCAATGAAACTAGAAAAATGGAACATGACACCTGCTCATTTTTGCTTTATACGGGGAAGTTGTCATGTTTAGTTTAAATAAAAAATTGATAGGAGATAATTTAGATTCTATCAGAATGTCACAGTAACCTATTATTTTCTTTGTTTAATTTCTCTCTCACTCTCTCTCTCTCTTTAATCTGGGAGAGCCAGATATTTAAGTAAACCATGACATTTTTCACAGAGCAGTCTAGCGTATCTCTCCTAAACCTGAAATTTTCTCTTCTATACAGACCTGTCCCCTAGGAATTTGTTTCTATCTTTTCATGCAATGTTTTAATTGATTTTTCAAGGTGTGCTCTATTGCCTGTTTGTTTTGGACTTGGCTCTCTGTCCCAACCAAAGGCTACCTCATTTAAAGTGAATCAAAATATGCATTGGCTGAGGCTACTGTTTTCATAATTTCATTTATCTTGGTTAAAATGTGGAATCATAGACTTATAAAAAGTTAAAAGGTAGAGCTGTGGTACCACATTTTAAAACCCAGCTTTGCTGCATTTCTTAGGAAAGTCCCACAAATTCTCCTGTTACTTTACTGGGGCATGATTATCATACAAAAAGCTGTACATATTTAATGCATACAACTTTGATGCATTTGAAGATAAGTATATAACCATGAAATTATCAGCCCAATCTATGCCATAAACGTGTCCATTACCTCCAGAAGTTTCCTCCTACCCTTTATTTACTAAATTAATTTTTTGATAAGAACATTTAACATAATATCTATCCTTTTAAAAAAATTTTAAGTAATCAACACAATATTGTTAATAATAGGCACTATGGTATACAGTAAACATCTAAATATATAACTGAAGACCTGTACCCTTTTACTAATAACTTTTTAAGGGATTTTATTTATTTATTTATTTATTTATTTATTTATTTATTTATGAGAGAAAGAGAAAGAAAGAGAGCATGAGCAGAGGGGTAGAGGGAGAAGCAGGCTCCCCCTGAGCAGGGAGCCGGATGCAAGACTTGATCCCAGGACCCTGGGATCATAACCTGACCTGAAGGCAGATGCTTAACAGACTGAGTCACCCAGGTGTTCCCCTTTTCTGGTTTTAACTATAAAATAGGTTTATAGCTATTTCATAACATTGTTATGTGACTCTTAAGATAGTGTACTTGAAAAGGCCTGGTCTTGTATTATTAGGAAAAGTATATAAACTTTTTTATTTTATTACTTTCAGATATAATTAACTGGTGATGTGTGTGTGTGTGTGTGTGTGTGTGTGTGTGTTCTGTATGTGAAAATTAATATTTGGGTTGGTTGGTTTTAGACATAGATATTTGGTTTTTTTGTTCTAGTACTAAATTTCTTTTAAGAGTAAGCCTCAACTCTGAGAAATGCCAGCTTTATGGTCGGTTCTGATCAAGAAATAGTGGCCATTGGCAATGAAAGCTGTGTGAAATCTGACAGCCTCACCCCAAAATGAATTTGAGCAGACTTTTTTATTTGATTTAGCCCTCATGGGAGCAAATCCATCGGAATGGGTTCCAAAATAGACAGCACTTTTATCCCACGTTGCACACACAGATTGCTTCAGTATAAACCACCCAGCCTTGCATAGTTTGTACCCAAGTTCATATATAGGTTCAATGTCGCTTTAAAATGAGCTCTTGGTTTTGCTTTAAGTTCATGACCTTGGAGAATGAAAATTAAACTCATGAACTTGGCTTCAGTTTCAACTTGGAAGCAAAGCCTGTATTTATGCAAGTTCCCTATTTCCCTAGAAATATTCTATTTTGCTTTCTGACTGGAATTTCTCAGAAGGCAAAAATAATTTGGCTGTGAAAACTCAGGAATTACTACTGTAAAGAAAAAAAATGGGCATGGTCTTTTAAAAATACAATGTTAATATAGCCTAGTTCTAATTTCAAGACTTCTAACTTCTGATTTTTAAGAACTAATGCAGGAAAAAACACACAACAGCAATAGCAACAAACTGAATCAACCAGTGAGGAGCTAAAATTGGGAAGTGTTCTATTCACATATTTCTCTTACAGACTGTGGGATTATTATGCTAATATGTGGGAGATAACTTATATGGATTAGATTATATCTCCCACATTAATAAAAACTTGCTATTACAACTTTAATACTGAAAATAAATCAGCTTAAGAAATTTTATGAAATATAAAGCTATTTTGTGGAGGCAGGAATGGGCCATTTGAATTTATGTTACTGAGTCTGTATAATAAAATGTCTTGAAGAATACCAGGTAAATACTAATTGCAATTAAGCACTCTTTGGGAAACAAGATTTGTGAAAGGAGAAACTACCTGTGCCATGGAGCAATTATAGGAAGTGTGCTCTGCTTTTTTCTCCACCCCATGCTTGTGAGGGTAACTTCTTAGGCTGAGGAGGGGCTGAAGTTCGTGGAATGTGTGTGCACATGTCTCAATGGAGCCTTTTTTTTTTTTTAGATTTATTTATATGAGAGACAGAGAGAGAGAGAAAAAGGGAGAGAGTGGGAGGAGGAGCAGAGGGAGAAGAACAAGCAGACTCTGTACTGAGCACAGATTCCATCTGGGCAGAGCTTGATCTCATGACTGAGATCATGACCTGAACCGAAAACAAGTCTGTCGCTTAACCAACTGAGCCACCCAGGCGGCCCCCTGATGACTTTTTATAAATCACTCATGTATTTGATTATTGATGCGTTCAGTCACATCAGTGGTAAATTGAGTGGTGTAGTCAGGATGAAAAAGGGAAGAACAACATTCTATTTTAGAAGAAAGAACAATGAGACTCATATGCTTTCAATCTTTGAGTGAAAATCAGCAGTTTACAAAGTAAACAAGTATTTTGATTTAGTTTTCATCTCTTTTCATATGCAAATTCTCTTGAAAAATGATGTTTTATATTTTTATTATTTATTGTGTCTTAGCTGACTGATATAAGATAGTTTATGATTTTGTTGGTGTCTACACAATAGTTCTAATCAATCTGACATAAAAAGCCATAACTGCATAAAATAAAACTGCTTTCATAGTAATGCCTCAGTAAAAGTACCTATCACAGAGGATGTTTTTATTCACATTTATTTTATTAAATATTTAAATTATAAGAGTAATAATCCATCTTTTTTCAAAAGGAAAAAAGAAAAAATATGTGTACTTGATAAAAGCTAATGCATGTTCCCTTTCTCCAATCGGGTTTCTCCAGTATGCACAACGTTTGCAACTTGCTTTGTACTCTTCTGTCTCTATGCTAATACAAATAAATAAATAAATAACTCTTAAAAACCATATCGTCTCTTTTTTAATAAAAATACGGTAATGTAATATGCTCTAAGTTGCAACTTGATTTTTCATTGGACAATATGTAATGAATATTCTTCATTTTTTCTGTAGATGAATGTTCTCTAATTTACTCAATCTGCCTTTTATTAGTGGACACTTACGTTTTTCTCTCTTTTCTATTCTTTTTCTTTCTTCTCCCTCCATTGATAATGTGCACATAAACATTCTCATGCAAATATCCTCACATAGAACTGCATTTCATTAGATTTTTCTAAATGGGATTTCTAGGTCAGAGGGTATACACATTTTTTAAATTGTATATTCTGACATGTTATTTTCAAACAACATATTTCATTTTAGTTTTAGCATTGTTTACATGATTGCTTCCTTCATTAGGCTAAGTTTCTAGAAGATAGGCACTCTCCTACTTGGGCGGTTAGCAATAAATAATTTATTTTTATTCTGAAAATTCAAGATTAATCAGCCATATTGACATAGCTCTGTCTTTCCTTCCTTACCCTCTTATAGTCCATTTAATGCTAAACATCTTGCCTAGGACTTAAGCCATCATTAATTCCCACCTTTCTTCAATATCAAAAACCCCTATAGTGTGTCACAGATCAGTAATTTGTTAAAAGCTGCCCTAGAACCTTGGCTGATTATTTAGTATCTTAGTTATATTGGACTTCTATTTAAAAGAGATGATCAGTAGCAGGGTGTCTGGGTGACACAGTTGGTTAAACCTCTGACTCAGTTTGGCTCTGGTTCTGATTTCAGAGTCATGAGATTGAGGCCTGTGTTAGGCTCACACTCAGCACAGAGCCTGCCTCAGATTTTCTCTCCCTCTCCCTCTCCCTCTGCCCCGCTCACTCATGCACACACTCTCTCTCTGAAACAAATAAATGAATCTTTAAAAAAGTAAAAAAAATAAAATAGATGATCAGTAATTTGGGGCCATTATTCTAATATTTTATATATGTATATGTGCATATATAATATATACTATGTATATGATGTATACATTATATTTGCTATGTATTATATGCTATGTATATAATATATATGTATAATGATACACCAAAATGTATGCTGTGTGTGTATATATATATGTACATACATATATATACAACAGTATATAATTATTAGTACTTTTAAATGTTAATTAAATGGACTAAATTTATGTACTCTGTGTTACTCTTGTGAATATAAATTGACTACATTTTCTAAATGATCATTCTGTTCATTGCATATTGGGGACACAGTTAAAGGTATAAACAGTGGCTTTCAATCTTGGCTGTATATTGGAATTAAATGGGGAGCACTTTTGGAAATGCTTGTGCTCAATGTCCCTCAACTGATGAATGGATAAAGAAATTTTGGTACGTGCGTGCGCACACACACACACACACACACACTGGAATATTAATCAGTCATAAAAAAGAATGAAATCTTGTCATTTGCAACAACATGGATACAGCTAAAGAGTATTATGCTAAACAAAATAGTCAATCAGAGAAACATAAATACCATATGACTTCATTCATCTGTGGAATTTAAGAAACAAAACAAATGAACATAGGGGAGAAAAAAATGGAGAGAAGCAAATCATAAAACAGACTCTTAACTATAGCGAACAACTGAGGGTTGCTGGAAGGGAGGCAGGCAAGGGGTTGGGTTAAATGGGTGATGGGGATTAAGGAGGGCACTTGTAATGAGCAATATAAGTGATGAATTACTAAATTTTATACCTGAAACTAATACTACATTGTATGTTAACTAACTGGAATTTAAATAAGAACTTAGGAAAAATAAATAAATAAATAAGAACTTGGAGGAAAAAAAAAGAAAGTGCTTGGGCTCCATGTTCATCTGATTGAATTAGAGTCTAGAAGGACAAAGTGGAAGCCTAGCAATTGTATTCTAAAATTCACATGGTAATTTTGATACATTGTTAAAGATGAAGGCACACTGGTAAAAGAATAAGAAGGTTTTCCCTTCCTTAATGCTATATTTTTTCTAGCCCCAATTAACAAATATGGGGATTTTCATCCAGATACAGAGTCCTGGTTCAAGCTAATATAAATAAAATGAAAAGTACAAACAGGTGGTCATGTTGAAAATTGAAGTTAGATGGAGGCTGAGAACAAGATGCAGAGACAAGAAATTTGATTGTCACATGTGTAGGGAGGTGGAATTGAAGCATGTTAGGGATGCTTTCTGTAGTGGGTTGATAGGGATTCCCCAAACTCATGTCCATCCAGAATCTGTGAATGTGACTTTATTTGGAAATAGCATCTTTGCGGATATAATCAAATGAAGATGAGGTCATAGTGGATTTGTAATCAAACTTACAAAGAGAGAGATAAAAAAATGGACACACACAGAAGGAAGAAAACCACATGAAGACGAATGTGGGAATTAGAGTGATACATACAACTAAAAGCCACTGAATGTCAAAGATTGTTGGCAATCACCAGAAGCTAGACCAGACAAGGAAGAGTCTCCCCTAAGAATTCCCTTCAGAGAGCATGGCCCTACTCACACCTTGATGTCAGATTTGTAGCCTCCAGAATTGTGAGTGAATAAATTCCTGTCATTTTAAGTCATCAAGTTTATAACAGTTTGTTATGGCAAATCTAGGAGACTAATATAGTTCCTTAATTTTTGTGTAGGTCTCTAAGAGGCATTTTTAGCTGCTTACCCATAGCTGCAGGCCACATTTAAAGGAGAAAAGTTGGGATCCCTGGGTGGCGCAGCGGTTTGGCGCCTGCCTTTGGCCCCAGGCGTGGTCCTGGAGACCCCGGATCAAATCCCACGTTGGGCTCCCGGTGCATGGAGCCTGCTTCTCCCTCTGCCTGTGTCTCTGCCTCTCTCTCTCTCTCTCTCTGTGTGACTATCATAAATAAATAAAAATTAAAAAAAAATAAAGGAGAAAAGTTAAGCAGTTATATACAAGAGAAGTTTTTAATTTGGAAAGAGCTCTTAGCTTGTTGAATGTCTAATTCTAATAGATTTTAGTTAATTCCTTGGGGTTTTCTAAAGATGTAGTCAACCATATGCAGATGTTTACATACAATCTTATTTCTTCCTTTCAATAATTTATGCTTTCCAATTTTGTATCATGTCTTGTTAATCAGATTATCAAAGCAATATTACCTACAAAAGATTTAAAGTACATATCTATTGTGTTTCTTATTTTACCAGGAATAACTTTAGCATTGAATCATATACATAATGTTAATTATTTCCTTTGAGTAAGAATTTTTTGATATTGAGGAAAATACAATTCTATTCCAAAAATTTCAGTAGCATTATTATTAGGAACAGATCTTGAATTTTGTGAATAGATTTTTACATTTACATAAGCATAACTTTTTAAAATTAAGCCTATAAAATTGTATTTCTATTCCAATTTATATGGGTTTTCTAATATCCATAGATATATTTCCTGGATATCATAGAATACATTTTATTTTATTTTATTTTATTTTACTTTAGTCTATATTTATCTATAGGTGAGATCCTTCCATTTATTTTTCAACAGATTATTATATTAGCATTTACTTATAATGTAAACATTTTCCTTTATGTCCTTAATTTCTTCTCCTTTTATATTTTTATTGTTTTATTTCTTTTATATTAGATTTGCTAGACATTCATGTAGTATATTAGTGTTCTCCCCAGGTCCTGGGTTAATTTATTAATTCCAGTTCTACTATTTTACAATTAATTTATCCCTCCTTTTGTCTTTATTACTTCCCTTTTCAAATTTTCTTAAGTCTTTTTTCTAAGATATTTTTTAAGATTTTATTTATTTATTCATGAGAGACACACAGAGAGGCAGAGAGAGAGAGGCAGAGGGACAAGCCCCATGTAAGGAGCCCAATGAGGGACTCGATTCCAGGACTCTGTGATCATTCCCTGAGCCCAAGGCAGACAGTCAAAGGAGCCACCCAGGCATCCCTCAGTTCTTGTTTTTGGTTGAAATTGAAGAATAAAGTGATTTCTTTTATCATTTTTATAATAAAAATATTTGAGGACACAAATTTGATTCTGACTGTAGTAAAACATAACACAGGTTTGCAATGTAATATTCCTTTTATTTTCTATTATTTTTAAAAAGATTCTTAAAAATTATTATTATCCATGAGAGACACAGAGGCAGAGAAATAGGCACAGTGAGAAGCAGGCTCCCTGTGAATAGCCCCCATGCAGGACCCAATCTTGGGACTTGATGCCAGGACTCTGGGATCGCACCCTGAGCTGAAGGCAGATGCTGAACCACCGAGTCACCCAGATATCCCTCTTTTTGATTATTTTCTAATCTTTCTGTGTTATCTCCTAAAGATTTCTTACTAGAATATTCAGTGTTTAAAAAAATACTATTTATTTATTTATTTACATATATTCCTAACTTCCATCTTTATTTGGTTGTGATATGAGAATGTGTCATGAATAAATTATTTGGGGATAAATATTTAAATGTATTTTTATAGTATCTCACATAATCAATATTTGTAGATGATCCATGGATATTTCAAAAGAAGGGCTATTCTCTGCAAAGTAGACAATTTGATATCACTGCATTATTCAAATATTCTGATATTCTGTATATTTTACCCATAAGACTTATCACGGCTGATAGTGTTTTAAAATTCTGCTGTTTCACCTGTGTTTCCATTTATTTCCTCTTGTTTAAAGGTTCAATACTGCTATATCTACGCTATTAAATCTGACTTTATCCATATAAATCAGCACTTTTATCCTGGGATAAGCTTTTTGTTTTACTTCTACCTTGATATAATATGTCCATGCTTGCTTGAATATACTTATTCATCTGCTAATGAAAGGTCTTTCTGCTTTCTATTAGGAGTGTTTCTCTTTATGCAGCAAATTATCAAACACTGTTTTAAACCAATCTCACTTAGTCAGTGCTTGGTATATGTCAACCTACGCTGTCACTTAAAAATAATTTAATATTTATCTTGTTAGAAAATGCTTTATCTGCTTTTATTTCCTTCGGGGTTTTGGAAGTTACACATTTGGTCTAAATTATCATAAATCTGCAGGACTCTAATAATTAAAATGTTACTGGCTTACTTTCTTTAAAGAAATATTAGGAAAATGGTGTTTTTCTAATTTTGATTCCAGATTACTATTTAACCTTAGAATATAAATTACATAAATTTTTCCATAATTAATATTTTTAATAGTTTTTAAATATTTATACTTTTAAATTATAGGCAAAATGGTATTATGGACTTTAGGCGTGTAATTTTAACTTTTTCATATAATTTATTTATATCTGTATTCAATTTTTACTACCAGCTTTTTGCTACCACAACTTCCCAATCTTCAGTGATTGCTTAATTCAGGTTTTTTTACTTTGATAAAAATACAGAAGCCATTTAGAGTGGAATAAATACTTGGGTTGCATATCTGAGACTATCTTCTTATTCACATCTGAATTTATTATCTTCACTGGGAATATAACACTTGTAGCATGGTCAATTTTTTTTTTCAAATCCTCATGGGAATGTGTTTTTGGTATCATTTTGTTATGGAAGTGAAAATGTAGTATCTTTTTAAAAAATTATGAATGAATGATTTCAGGATGTATCCTTAATCCTCAAAATGCAAATTTTCATTAGATTATGTGTTGGAATTAATCTCTGTTCTTTTATTATTTTCAAATAGTGTAAGCTCTCTCGATTTCCAGTTTGAGGTCTTTTTCTCAAAGTAGGAGTTTTCCTTATTAGATTTGCATTGTTGCTTGTATTTTGGGGAGAATATTTTCTACTTACAGACTGGCTCTCATCTTTATCAATCTGTATTAATATCATCTGCCTCCTCCATGTGCTCTAATCTGCCTTGCTCTCCATTTGATGTTTCCCAGTCCCAGCTCACTCACTGCTTTTGACACTGATTCTACTTCTGTTACTGTGACTTAGTTTTATTGCCCTCTTACTACCTTGATCCCCTCTTATTTAACACAATAACTATTTTAAGTTTTGTTTGTGTCTAAAGCAGATACTTGCTAACTATCCTGAAAATCAGTGTATTTGGAGGAATGGGTTTTCTTCTTAGCACTTAGCTCCTTTTCTCCTGCCTTGCTATTAGGTCCGTGTTGATTTCTGAGCACCAAAACTTCTATTCTCATTGTTTGAGGAAGACAGTTTTTGAGGATTTACATCAATTTCCTCATAACTGTCCTGACTGCTGTCTCATAGGCCTGGAGCTGGATCTAGGCTGTTATATGGTCAACCTAACAGAGTCCCTGAACAGTAAGTTTCCAGCAAATTCTGAGGCCTGCTTCTAGGTGCAATATTGAATATGTTCTCCAGACTGTATAAAGAACATCCCGCCCTCATACATCCAGTGACTTACATCAGTAGTCATTGGATTCTAAGGCTCTCAACACTTTGAAAAACAAGGGTACTTGGGAGGGAATTTTTGTTTGGCATTTGGACTGTAAATTCTGATGAATCAGGCCTGAAACAGTTCATGGAATTGAAAATCCAAAAAGAAAATCCAAAAATTTACCCAGGTCTAAATGTCCAAAGAGAGAGAGCTAAATGAAAATGATGGGAGACCTCAGAAAAGAACTGACTCATACGCCTGATCCATGAGTTTTTATCAAATTTGATATTTTCCTATTTTTTCTCCCTCTAATGCTTAGAAAATTGGCTCAATTATATTAAAACCTTATTAGAGCTTCTTGATACTCTTCCTGCCACTGTCTTCCTGAAGTCCTGGAATCATACATTTTTTCCATTTATAAAAATAATATATTTCTCAAAAAATGTTTCTTTTGGACTAACTCCTCCTTTTTCACTTAAAACAGAGTAAAGGAAGGACAGTGTACCCAAAATGTGTTCTTTCATGTGGCTGTATAGTGACAACAATAATCTTCCCGAGTTTATGCATAACTCCATTGATAGTCTATGCACACACACATACACACGCACAGATTGTGTAAGCCCTTTGGATTTTCTAAAGATCTCAAATTTCCTATTTTCTTAGAAATCATTTTTGGTTTTCTTTTGTTTTTGTTGTTAAATTATACTCCTATCTGTTGAAAAGTGTAAACGCCGTTATTTGCATTATGGTGGTTTTATGGAGTCGATTTTCCTACCTTGAAAAGGGGTTGGCTTCAGTAAAATGAACTGAAAGTGACTGGTTAGGACTTCCGAGCGTAAAGCAAGGAAGGAGAATATAGTATTGGGTTATCAGTCTCTTGAGACTCTTACCCTCAAGATGCAGCCTCCTTGCTGCAGAGGCCACGTGCAGGTGTTCAGGCAGGCACCCTCAGCTGAAGGCACAGCCAGCAGCCAGCTTCGATCACCAAACAGGGGAGTCCAGAGGACATGCAATGTTGACATTGCATGATAGCAGTTGCATGAGAGACCCTCATGCAAGACTGCACTGCTGAGCTCAGTGTGCAATTAGAACTGCAAAAGATAATAAGAATAAATATTGTTTTACACCACCGAATTTTTGTTGCTTTGCTGAGCAGCTGGAGATAACTGGAACAGTAGGATATTTGAATACTTATTAAATTCAGTAGCAGGTATCTGATTCCACTTAAGAAATATTCAAAATCTGATAGTGATCATTTTTCTCGTCATTCTTAAACATTGGGGTAGCAGACTTACTTAATTTATGGACTGAGAGTACAATCAAGTATGGTAAAAAAAAATAGGGAAGGATAAAAGGCACAGAGACTAACTTGCTTGTACCAAATTGCATCCGACCCTTGCCTCAGGCTCACCTGGAGCTTGCAGACCTCTAAATGGAGATCCAGGCATTTTTAAAGAAGGGGGTCATCAAAATTCTGTCATGACATTGCCCTTCTCCCTGGTAGTTTCCATGCACTGCCGCACACTGTAGATGTTTAGGTATGTAATTCAATGTTCTGTTCAGCCAAAATACCTAAGTGGGCAATAGGGGAATTTCTCAAGTTTACACCAAATGGAGAACCAAGTGCAATTAATCAGTTCATATTTTTTCTTATAATTTTTTCTATGTAAATACTTTTTAATTTGAGCAAACTGCTAGGCCTTTTCATATTGGTTGAAGACAAAGATCTGAAAACAAACAGTACTAAGTAATTTCTTTTTTTTAATATTTTATTTTTCTTTAAGTTTTTTTTTCTTTTAAAGATTTATTTATTTATTTATGATAGAGAGGGGGGGGGCAGGGACACAGGCAGAGGGAGAAGCAGGCTCCATGCAAGGATCCTGATACAGGACTTGATCCCAGGATTCCGGGATCATGCCATGAACCAAAGGCAGACTCTCAACTGCTGAGCCACCCAGGCGTCTCTTTCTTCAAGTTTTTATTTAAGTTTCAGTTAGTTAACATACATTATAATACTAGTTTCAAAAAAAAAATAATACTAGTTTCAGATGTAGAATTTAGTGATTCATCACTTACATATAACACCTGGTGTTCATCACAAATGCTCTTCTTAATACCCATTACTCATTTAACCCATCCTCTTGCCCACCACCCCTCCAGTAACCCTCAGTTTGTTCTTTATGGTAATTTCTAAAGTAGAAATCTTGAGTCATGCTTGCTCAATATATATTATGAAAGGAAGGGAAACAAATAGCTCCTTACAGTTGATATATAAGGAAAGGCATTTTAGAATTCATCATAATTTAAACTCTGATCATCAATATAAAATAACTAGTAAATAAAAGCTTCTAAATGTTGATGTCAAGGGAGAAGAAACATGTGGGAAATATCAGAAAGGGAGACAGAACGTAAAGACTCCTAACTCTGGGAAACGAACTAGGGGTGATGGAAGGGGAGGAGTGCGAGGGGTGGGGGTGAATGGGTGACGGGCACTGAGGGGGGCACTTAACAGGATGAGCACTGGGTGTTATTCTGTATGTTGGTAAATTGAACACCAATAAAAAATAAATTTATTATTAAAAAAATAATAAAATAAAATAAATGTTGATGTCTCATATGTAGAAAATATAGTTAATTGCAAATGTAAATCTTTAGAAAATTGGTGCTGTGACACTTCATAATTTGTTCATTGTTGAACAATAATGAATTTGATTTTGTGTTCACCATTTGATTGTGGAATGATCTAGAGTTAATCATTTAACTTTCAGAGAAGTCAAGAAACAACAACAAAGAAATTATGCAGATGTCAGGCCATTTAGAGCTAGAGGAACCATTCTACTACAAGATAAATGATATTAGATAGAAAAATGGTAGAGAGGTCAAAGGTTAAAATTTTATGCTTTTCCAGTTTTATTGTGATTCTACTTACTATTAGACCTCTGTGATATTAGTCAACTCTTACATTTGACAAATACTGAGCTCAACTCATCGAGACTGAGATATTAAGTGGTCCTAGGCAGATGTAGCATGCCAGTTGCAGATGATGTGAGAGGACACTTCTCTGCTGATCCCTTTGGTAGTGTGATGGTTTACTAAATTGCTGTACCTATTTATTATCAGGTAAAATTAATTACTTTTGCCAGAACTGAAACAGAAAGCCAAAGAACAAGACCACTGAAATTAGCTACTTTTAAGGCAAACTATGACAAAGAGAAGAGTTGCAAAATTGATCCTTGAGATCCCAGGACAGTCGCTTTCATTGATCTTCTTCAACTGGCTGAAATTTACAAAAATATCAAATTTATTGTTTAAAACAAGAGTGGATGTATGACAGGAGGTAAAGCCAGTAGCCTTTATTGAATGCCAAGCACCTTGTTGGTTCAGATAATACAGATGCAGCTCTTGATTAAGATCATTGCCCTGGACTCAATGAATTCACTATTTAGTGAGGAGTATGGTAAGTGTGTGGTGGAGGTATGCTTAAATTTTATCTTATCAAGCACTCAGTCAGGAATAAATCTCATAAAGGTAAATTTCCATAAATGGTGCTGCTCAACTGGATTGGCTCACTTAGGTCAATAAATCTTGACTTTATTTGACAATGATCATGACAAAAATCATATACAATTCTGTATAAATTGTCAGGGATAAGGAAGAAAGGGAAGATAGGAAGATATATTTTTTTAAGGCTCTTCCTTTCCCCCCAGAAAAGGATGATGCTTGAGATGATTTGGCCTCTGGTTACTTGTTACCAACAACATTTAATGTGCAATAAGAGCTCTAATTTATTTGGTCTTTTTTTTTTTTATAAATTTTTTAATTTATTTATGATAGTCACACAGAGAGAGAGAGAGAGAGAGAGAGAGAGAGAGAGAGGCAGAGACACAGGCAGAGGGAGAAGCAGGCTCCATGCACCGGGAGCCCGACATGGGATTCGATCCCGGGTCTTCAGGATCGGGCCCTGGGCCAAAGGCAGGCGCCAAACCGCTGCGCCACCCAGGGATCCCCTTATTTGGTCTTAATATGTGCCTCCAGGCATTGTTTAGAAAAATTAACATGTTTAATTCTCACAACAAACCATGAGGAAGATTCTTTTTATTTATTTATTTATTTTATTGGAGTTCAATTTGCCAACATATAGCATAACACCCAGTGCTCATCCCATGAAGTGCCCCCCTCAGTGCCCATCACCATCACCCCAACACCCCTCCCACCTCCCTTTCCGCTACCCCTTGTTCGTTTCCCAGAGTTAGGTGGTCTCTCATGTTTTGTCACCTTTGAGGCAGATTCTATTATTATATCAATTGTTTGATGGGGAAATGGAGGCACTAAAAGCTTAAATAACTTCTCTGAGGCCACACAGATGAAAGGTGGCAGAGCTGGAATTCAAAACCGGGCAGTCTGATTGTAGAGTATCTTTTTGTAACCCCTAAGTCATATGTTGAACTGCTTTTAAAGAAAGAGTTTATTTTCTTGTTTTTCGTTATGTTTTGGTGTGTTCTGTCCTTCTCTGTCCCTTCAGGAATATAGGCTTTTTGCCTTGAGACCTTCTTTGTAATCCCAGGAGGTCCTTTCTTTTTCGATTTTGCAACTGCCCCCTAAGTACACTTTTTATTTAAGAGCCCTTATCAGTGATGTATGTGGGAGGATTTTTTTCTTTTTAATATGTTCTGCTGAATAATGAATGCTTCCTAAATTTGTTAATAATAGTGTCCGTGGGGGCTGCAGCTCTCTGGCTTCCCAACCTTATTAGAATTCTGTGTGCATGCATTTCAGTTCCCATACAGAGACATTTCCCTAGCAGGGTTTATTCTCTGTATTCCTTGATCATTACTTTGGTGGGTGGAGTAAATTCCTGTTGGGAACCTGAGTCAAAAATAAAGCCTTGCGATTATACAGGATCATGTTTCTTGCCGTGTATTATCACTATAACACAAAGGTTTGTTTAATAGCTAGCCTGTCCCCAAGTAAGAGCTGAGCCTCTGCAGAGGAGACCACCAAGAAATCCCTTATATGTGCCCAGAAATCATTCTTTTTAATGCAATCACATAGCTGTGTCTTTCTCTTCTTTTTCTTTAGCTCCAGTTTCCATTAGTCTTCTAAAATTACTTGGAAAAGCCTCATCCATCATGAAAATACCAGTGTTCAGGTCACTGTGCTTCTTTCCATGTTCCTGATTTACTCTCTTCATGATGCCAGCAGGGTGTTGGGTCCTACTACTAGAACATCACAAAAAGGCCTTTCATCCCTTCTGTGCCACTTACTTCCTCATTTGTGCCTTCCTTGTTTCTAGAGACCCAAATACATTTTATTGAAATGTTTAAAAATTTAAGCATTTCTGCATTTAATAATGGTTGTAACACTCTGACCAGAGGGCTGAAGAGGAAATAAATAGTGGAAACTTCTCCTCTCTTTCTTTTCTTTTTTTCTGGGCCTTTCCTTTCCTTTCATTGCTCACATAAAAACCAGAAACTTTTAGGCCTATGCATGGAGGTGAAAAGGTGCAGCAGGATTGCTGGAAGAGGAGGAGTACTCAAATACCACCAGTATCTGGCCAGACACATCTGGTTACATCATTCTAAGTTTCCCCAGCAACAGTTGCTGGAAATACAGTTTTAACCACTTTGCTTCATGCCCAATATCACATGGACTATCTCATGAGATAACAAAGGATCCCAAGGGTAGAGAGAAAGGGGGAAAAAGAAGATATGGATCTGTTTGTAGTAAACGATGTTGGAGATAGTTCTTGAAAAATGACTGAAGTTTTGCTAATTATAGAAGTCATAAATGAAAACATGAAAATATGTTTTTCCTTCTTTTCTCCTTCTTCTTTTTTCCACTCATTCTTCTTTGCTCTCACCTGTTTATCTGCTTTTCACTACAAAAGTTAAAGCTTAATATCCATGCTAGAAATAACAACATAAAGTAAGACTACCCTAGGGATACAATTTTGCCAATTCAGAAAGACATTCCACAGTGTGTAGCATCTTTATCAAATTCCCAAGCATTATTAATAATTTACACAAAATTACTATATACCAAATCAAATTATTTTAAGAATTCAAGAAAAAAACCTTAGTGGGTGTTATTTCCATTTTGCCATACTCCCTTATGTTGGAAGATTTTAGCCCAACAGAGAAGTTGAAAAAATAATACAAAGAATACCTATATATCACCCTTCACCTAGATTCTTTTGTTACCTTCTTGTCATATTTGCTTTCTCTTTTTATCCATATACACACTCACAGGCACCCCTTCCACACATGCATGTCTCTACGTATGGAATATGTCTATATAATTTTTACTGAAATAATTTACAGACATTGTGATGCTTTACCTCTTAAACTTCAACATATATCTTCTTAAGGCACTCTTCTACCATTATCACTCTCAAGCAAATTGCTTGAGATATTACTACAAAAATATCAAATGTAAATTCCCTGTCTAAAGTTCTCCAAGTGTCCCAACAATTTTTTTCCTACTTGATCCAAAACCCAGTAATACATAGCATTTGGTTACCATAACACTTTTTCTGCCATAATTCTTTTATTCCCAAAGAGTCACCTCCTTTTGTAGCCTTTAATGACACTGACAATTTTGATTCATCCATGCCAGCTGTTTGGAAAAATGCTCCATATACAAGTTGTGAATTGAACCCCAATTGGTAAGAATTGTACATATGTGGTGCTCTGTGGGGGTTTTCATTTTAAGTTGGGGATTTTGATTCAGTTTTTGTGTCTCTGTTATTGAAATGAGAGATACAATCAAAAGCACCAAATCATTCTTTAAAGAGTTATTTCTCAACATAGAAGCAGAAAAGACTCAGAGATATGTCTTTCCTGCGACTCAAAATCTAGGTCAACCAAACAACTAAACCCTCAAGATCATAGAAAGTATAGTTCAATTTTTTCCCCATATGTATACAGAGGAATCATCCTTATTTCTCAGATCCCATGGGGTTATCATAATGGTGAAATGACATAGATATGTGCAAATGCTTCATGGACGATAAAACAATGTACAATTGAAGTGTGACTTTGCCTTTATGCCCATATGATGAAAAACATTTCCAAAAAGGACCTCAATTTCTTGGTAGTTGACCAAGAAAACATTTACCACCTAGAGGATCATGCAAATATGTCTTACTATTTATTTCTTGCTGCCTTGCAATTAAAGACTTGCCTATGTACTTGACAGACTCCCTACTCCCACCACCCATCTGGTAGGCTTTTCTTTGAAATCGTACAAGCAAGTTCTATTTTGTTAGTAAGTTGTATCCTTATTCTTCAGAGTAAAAGACTACAATACAAATTATTGTCTTGCTAATACACCAGTACAGAAAACTTCTCAACAACTTTGATACATTAGCATGCTAATAAATTGCCTTCCCAGGGATAAATGTAGGGAGGGACAAGCCTGAGAACCTTGTTCTGGCATGTAAGATATTATTTTTAATAAATATAAAGTAAGCAGGTAATTTGTCAAGATATTCCAACTATGGCATGCTTTTAAGAATGCTTTTGAGGTATGAGAAACAGCACGAGAAAGTAAAATTGCTAGCATTGTTACTTTTCTTACACTTGCTGTGGAAATTCCACTTTTCTTACCATTTAGAAAACAGCTTTTAGAAATTGCTGATTATCATGGTGTTCCAAAGTAAAGTAGAGATGGAATTATAGGAAGTTATGTCAGCACATCCTGGACTAAAAGTAGAAGAATCAGAACACATAGAATTTCAGTAAGTACTCCATTAGATTACAGTATGTATCTACCAAATGTCTGTAGAGGTTGGTATTCCAAGGAAACAGGCAAAAGTCATATTAATTTAAATAAGGTTTGCTAAATAGAAATGAGAAGTTATATAATTATGAGATCAACTGTTTCAGCATTTTGCCAACAGAAACAGTTTCTGCCTGGAGTGAATTCCCCAATGTTCATTCAAACTTTAATGACTCAAGTAATGGTTTTTATACTTTTCAGATAATTGAAGAACAATATGAAAGTCGTCACATGTTATTGCTCATTCAAAACTGTCAAATATATTGTTCCTAGTAGGCTGTTTCTATGCAAATCTCTTTTTTTACAAGGCAACAAGGCACTCAGGGTTTTTTGTTGTTATTATTAAAGGAAGCATGTAATGTATACAATATACAAGGAAAAAGGAAATGGAGGAAGTGAAAGTATTGGGAACATTTGAAAATATACAAAATGTGTTATAAACTGAAATTGAGCAATCCTTAAACTAAATATGACAACATCAGAAAAATATTTATGTTATCTTCAATACAACACAGGAAAAATTCCTATTGACTACTAAACAGAGCACACACTCACACTCCTTCCTCTGTTAATGTAGGCCTTCACACTTTGGTCCAATTGACTTGTTTCCCACTTATACTTTGTTTCCCAGTATACTTTGTTGCATTTTCATTTCATCCCAAATGAACTATTCACTATTATTAAAAAAAAAACGAATAAAAACACTAACCCACCAATCAAATAAAAAATATATGCTTTTCTACATCTACACCATGTTATCCTTCATTTAAAAAACTTTCATTCTCTTCTTAACTTCCATAGTACTTTAACTGTGCTTCATACAGGGAACAGTATAGTGGATGAAGTGGCTTACTACCCAGATCTCTCTCTTCTGCCTCCTTTCAAGGAGCTCTCATTTGCTCAGTTGCTACATGTTTTGCGAAAGACAGCTTACAGATAAGGCCTTCTTCAGGACATTTCTACTTAAGGAATCCACATAACAAAGGCTGGGTCCCTTGCTGGGCTGGGTCAGCCAGCATCACTGACTGGTTGAATAGGGTACAGACTAAATTCCCTTGCTTCAATTCAGAAAAATTTAGAATGTCTATTTCAGCTTCAGAGCTCCCTGAGGGGATGGATGAGGTCTGTTATGACAGCTTTGCAGGTCAACCTCTCCCTTTACTCAGTTCTATTTCCCTCATTTTCCTGCAGACAGTAGGTTCCTAAAAAGGACTTCCAAGAATCTACATCATGCAAATCTATGCTTCAGAGTTTCCGGGGGAAACTTGCCTTAACGCATTTGGCACCAAAAATTGTTTGAGGAAGCATATTGTACAAATCCACTTCAGCTAAATTGCCCACGAGTTGGCTGGAAGCGACAATCGTATCACCTGTGCTGTGCCAGAGCAATTGCTCAATTTTCATCAGTGCTGAAAAGTAATGGGATACAAGTACAAAAATGAATACAATGGCAGTGAAATATGTTACTTTGAGAGGTTTGGGGTAAGTAGTATTTATAAGGAATATGAAAGTGGATGTCTATTGCTAAAGGCAATCAAGCATTGGAAAGAGTTAATGAATATCTGAGGGTGATTAATCACCAATTTAAGACCAAGTGTGAAAGCCAGAGGACCTCTCAGACAGCATAAATAGTCTTTCAATTTCCACAACTCAGATAGAAAAAGATGAATACCAGGCCCAGATATTAATTAAAAGGGAAAAGAGGTAGGAAATCAATTGATAATTTAAGTCTGCTCTGTCAAAGTTTGGTCCATTGTTAGGTATGAAAGGATGGAGACTTAGGATGGAGAGACTTAGGGTGGAGACATCTGAGATTGATGCATTGAAAAATATAGGCCTGGGGTGCCTGGGTGGCTCAGTCAGCTAGGCATCTGCCTTTGATTCAGATCAGAGTCCCAGGACTCTGGGATCAGCCCATTAGGCTCTCTGATCAGTGGCAAGTCTGCTTCTCTTTCTCCCTCTGACCCTTCACCTGCTTGTGCTTTCTCTCTGTCAAATAAGTAAATAAAATAAAAGAAAGAACAAAAAAAGAAAAAAATATTAGTCTCCATCTTCCTCTGAACTCTCTGGTCATGCAGAAGTAGCCCAGTGCTCTCAAATTAAAACTAATTTTTCCTCTATATCTGAAGAGAAAGCAAAGGCCTCCACCCTGAAAGACTCCTAGCCCCTCAGGACCTACTCTCCTCTCCACTCCTGGCTATCAGACCAGTAATGAAGGTAAACTCAAAAAACAAAAAACAAAAAACAAAAAACCTCGACCAAGAACATGATGGGCTTCCTAAAGGGAGGAAAGGGATCTCATGTTAAAGACTGTGACCTGCCCTAGAGCAGAATATATAGGAGTCTGGATCTTGAGAATGTTGGATCAAGGAAAAAAATAGATTACAAAGAGTGTATCAATATGGAGGCACTTTCCTATGATATGAGATACAACTTAATGTGCTGCTAAGGATAAATTTGGAAGATGCCAAGTTCTTGGATGCTTGGTACAAGTAAAGACTTAGGCTAACTAAAATTGAAGTCAGAAACTGGCAGATAAGGGAGGAAGAGAGCAAGCGGCTTAGAAAACCTGACATGTTTGACTGGATATACTACATAAAGCTAGAAAACCCACTAGCCAGTTATGTTCTGCATGGGGTCTGGAGGAGACTTTATCACAGAACTAAGCTTCTTGATACTGTGGGGGATGAAAGGACCTGAGACAACAGAGTATAGGTCTTAAGCAAAATATATGCAGTTGCTGTTGAGTGGCAAAGGTTGGAGTTTCAACCAGAATTCAGACCTGCAGAGAGCTTAGAAATGGTTGAAAGAAGGAAAAAATATCCCTAGGGCCAACAAGCAAGTTGCTTAATTTGTAGAACCAAAATACTTGTGGAGGCAGAGGGCATCTGAAGCTCAGTCTCAGAAATGCTAGCCTTGTAACCCTCTACTGGGCATGTCCCCTGAAATCTTGGCTCCCAATGAAAGGGAAGAGAGGCAAGAGGGGAGGAAGGGGGTAGGAAAGTGAGAGTGAGCAGGATGAAATGACAGAAGTCTCCGCTGTGAACATACTCCTCCCTCCCCTCAACCATGGCTACCACTGGAAAGTCTCATTCTGGTAACTTTTTATTTGTTCTGCCATCTATGTATTCACCATCAAATGATTCATGCAGATATTTTATTTTATTTGATTTGATTATTTTTTTTTCATGCAGAGATTTTAAACTGTGGGAGGTAAAAGAGAAACATAGAGAACTGAATGGATCCAATGCTCTTTTGGTAGTCTGACTATAGAGAGGAAACAGCTGTGTCTTTTTTCCCTTTACCACTTGCAAATAAAGGCAGATACACACTAATAAAGAAGTTTATTCCAAAATGTCATTTTGGACTCTAAGTGTTCCCATAGAGTGCATGTTATCATGTGGCGCTTTCAATTATAAAAACAGACTTAATTGAGCTGAAATACTGTGCGTTTATGTTAAGTAAGAAACAATATTGTTTTAATATTATCCATATGTGTTGACAGAACATGAGAGATACCTAACTCTGGGAAATGAACAAGGGGTGGTGGAAAGGGAGGTGGGCGGGGGTATGGGGTGACTGGGTGACGGGCACTGAGGGGGGCACTTGACAGGATGAGCACTGGGTGTTATGCTATATGTTGGCATATTGAACTCCAATAAAAAAATATACACAAAAAATGCAATGGAAAAGAAAAAAATTAAAAATAAAGAAAATAAATCTACAAATTGTTTGATGCTTCTCCTTTCAAAAGTAGAGCTTAGTGCATCCTCTCACATGTATAATGGGCTTAGTGACTTACTTCTAATAGATAGCATATAGTTCAAAATACCATATGCCACTTTATTTTATTTTATTTTTTACAGATTTTATGTATTTATGAGAGACACAGAGAGAGGCAGAGACACAGGCAGAGGGAGAAGCAGGCACCCCTCCTCCCTGCAAGGAGCCTGATATGGGACCCAATCCCAGATCCCGGGATCACGCCCTGAGCCAAAGGCAGAAGCTCAACCGCTGAGCCACCCAGGCATCCCTATATGCCACTTTCTATAATTGGTCATAAAAGAGATTGTGCTTCCTCTTTTTTCTCTCTCATATCACTTACTCTGAGGGAGTATCTTAAGGACCCTAGAACAGCCCAGTGAATAGGTTTATGTGTCAAAGAATTGAAACATCTTACAAACAGCCAGCAGGAACTGTTTTTTGGTCTTCTGCCCAAAGCATGCAAGTGAGCCATTTTGGTAATAGATCTTCCTTCCTCAGTCAAACCTTCAGATAACTTTGGCCCAAGTTGACATGTTGCCATGCAAACTCAGGAGAGATGCTGGGCCAGTACCACTCAGGTAAGCCACTCCAATTTTCTAATGCACAGAAACTATAAGTTAAAAAATATTTGTTGTTTTAAGCTGTAAGCTTGGGGTAATTTTTTTACAGTAATATATATCTAATACACTAATAAAGGACTTCATGATAATAAATAAATACTTTTTCAAGGGTGGTACTTAAAGAGTAAAGTTAATCAGAAATGATTAAAAAAGTAGAATACAAATGATACTTCTGGACACTATTGGAACAGTTATAATTAGTTGGAACTTTTGTACTGGAAAATTATTTTTAATCTTTTTTGGAAATTGTTAACTTTCATCAATTGATTCATTGATTTCCTGATTATGAAGAGTGAAGCAAATTTTGGGATACTGGCTATTCCTTTAATAGTATCATGTTCCCACTAGACTGATGGTTGGTAGGGGAACAACTGGGCCATAAAGTAAGTCTATGGATATCCATGGGTTTTGTCCTTAGCTGCTCTCTTCTCAGTATTTTGGTATGCTGTTAGGCTTCGTCCCATTGGAACCGGGGAGTGAATCAGCACCACTCATGAAATGGTACTAGTCTTTTCATTGTGTAGGAGAATCGCATTCACTGGGTAGGTGTGATACTTTGCAGGGAATCTGACAGCCTGGATAAAGAGAACTTCCTTCCATTCTTCATATCACGATTCATTCCTTTGGATCCTTCCTGTTATATTCACACTAGGAAATTATGGCTTTCCCAGTTGCAATATAGTTTTATAACTCCAGACATTTAGCAACCTGTGGCCTTTATACAATCCCCTTTTCCCTCTCACTCTTCCTTCCTTTTTCCCTTTCAGAATAGTTGGTATCTGATATGTATCAAGCTCTATGCTTAGTTATATGTATGTAAAGCATAGACAGTTTCTGCTCACAAGAAACTTGCAGTTCATGGTGGAAACAAGCAAGTAAGATTATTTTCAGAGTATAAAAAGTGCTAATGGAAGTACCACTGAGTGCTATGCATCTAGTTCAGACTCAGGAGTCAGGGAAAGATTCTAAGAAGTGTATTTGGGTGGATTCTGAAAGACAAAAATGAATGAAGTAAAAATGTTTGGGGAAGGGCAAGTGAAGAAGGGAGAAATTCATCTATAAAGACCTGGAAGCAGGGGATCCCTGGGCAGAAGGCAGTTTAGCGCCTGCCTTCCGCCCAGGGTCTGATCCTGGAGACCAGGCATTGAGTCCCAGCATTGGGCTCCCTGCATGGAGCCTGCTTCTCCCTCTGCCCGTGTCTCTGCCTGCCTCTCTCTCTCTCTCTCTGTCTTTCATGAATAAATAAATGGGGGGGAAAAAAAAAAGACCTGGAAGTGGGAGAACTTGGCCTAGAGAAATACAAAGAGCCCAGGATAGCAGGATGGCTGATATAAATAGCTTGAGTGCATTATGATGAGAGATGAGATGGGAGAGACAGACTTCATGAAAGGCCCTTTATGCTACACTAAGAAGAATGGACTTTATTCTGCACCTTATAGGAAGCTATTAAAGAATATTTAGTTAATGTGAGGGGTGGAGTTACTATGATCAGATCTGCTTCTTTTAGTAAATTTTCTCTGTTGTCCATAAAGAATGCATTGAAGGAAGCAATATTGGAAGATGATGGGTATTACCATAATAATAGTCACATTTAATAAGGACTTTGAAAAAGAGATACACTAGGATTCCAAAGCTGTTGGCCTGAGGCACTGGGGAATGGTGGTGCCATTTACAGAGAAAAAGAACATTAAAGAGGAGCAGGCCTTCCCCCCACTCCCCCCTCCCCCCAAGTCAAGAGTTTGAAGTCAGGTGTTTTCTTTTGACTCTATTATATTTTTTATGCCTATTAACTAACATCCAAGAGGATATGTTTAGGAAGCAGATGGATATAAGAGTCTGGAACTCAAGGGAGAAGTCTGAGAAATTACAGATTTTGATTCCTAAGTGTTGTGATGGCTGATTTTATGTGTCAGCTAGACTGAATGTTTTTGTAAGGCTGTTTTTGGATGAGATTAACATTTAAATCAGTACACTGGGTAAAGAAGATGGCCCTTTGTAATGGATGAAACTCATGCAGTAAGTTAAAGGTCTGAATATAACAAAATTTGACCCTCCCCTTTTCTCTGAGGAAGAGAAAAATCCTTCCTGCCTGACAGCCTTTAAATTGGGACACAAGGGACGCCTGGGTGGCTCAACAATTGAGCATCTGCCTTTGACTCAGGTTGTGATCCCAGGGTCCTGGGATCGAGTTTCGTCCCACATTTGGCTCCTGTGGGGGGCCTGCTTCTCCCTCCATGTCTCTCTCTCTCTCTGTGCCTCTCATGAATAAATAAATAAGTAAATTCTTGGGGCAGCCTGGGTGTCCCAGCGGTTTAACACCGCCTTCAGCCCAGGGCCTGATCCTGGAGACCCGGGATCGAATCCCACGTCGGGCTCCCTGCATGGAGCCTGCTTCTCCCTCTGCCTGTGTCTGTGCCTCTCTGTCTCTCTGTCTCTCTGTCTCTCTGTCTCTCTCTCTCTGCGTCTCTCATGAATAAATAAATAATCTTTTAAAAAATCTAAATAAATAAATAAATAAATAAATAAATAAATAAATCAGGGACACAAGCTTTTTCCAGCCTACAGACTTAAATTTGAACACAGGTTCTTCCTGGATCTCTAGCCTGCTGAACTTCATACTAGAACTAACATCAGTTCTTCTGGGACTCCAACTTGCCAACTAACCCTTCAGATCTTGGGACTTGTCAGCTTCCCTGATAACATGAGCCAACTCCTTATTCTAAATATAATTATATACATTATAATTTCCATATACATATTTAGATATATGAAATGATACATATTTATATATTATATAAGTATGTCATAAGTATATACATAAATCTACATATAATACATACATGTATACACATTCTGTTTCTCTGGATAACCCTAATATAAGGGAACACTCATGAGAATGAAAGCTAGTGATGACAGAAATGTTTTCATCTAGTCTGTTCACTGCTATATCCCTAGCACCAGAACAGTGCATAGGACCTAGTAAATGCTCAATAAATATTTGTTGAGTAAATGGTTACAAAATATTCAATTATCAGATTAACTTTCATTTAATAAAAGCAAATCACTTTTATACCACTGTCTCTGGAAATGAATAGTTATACTTGATACTGAAACAGAAAGAAATTTCCTTTGTGGGGTCACATGGAAGACTGTGCAATATAATGAACACCTTCACCAATGTTCTAAGAGTAGAAACAGAGTTCCACAAAGTCATTTGTTATAATGTCTTTGTATTGATCACTGGCATCAACACATTGAGGAGAGAGTGATCACTAAGATTGAACCAGGCTTTAAGTTTTCAAGTGGGGCTCCATCCAAAAGGAGATTTTAAAGTGGAAAGTAAAAGATAGCCATTGGCACTCCTCCATAAGTATTGTTTCTTCCAGCTGTGGTTTAGGAATTACTAAGTGAATTTGAGATTCATATTTAGTTCTTCTATTGCCAGGTAACCTTAGAGCAACATATATTAAAAATAAACAAAACTGATGACAAACTGACAGCCACTTGTAAAAACTGGTGACTATCTTAAAGATCCATATATAAATAAAAACTCATGAAAACTAAGCAGAAATGCCTGAAGGCAAGGCCAATTTTATTTTTTGGAAAATAAGTTCATTTTAGCTATAACTCAGGAAAACATTAAGTACAACCAGGAGATTGCGCTTTGAAAAATTGAGAATCAGAAAATGGCACAAGAAAAACATTTTTCTCTATTTGATATTATGAACGCAAGAATAAATTTCACAGGGGACATGCTTGTACCTAGATGCTTAAGCCCTAAAAAAAAGAGATCTTTAAACATCATATTATTTATATTATTTACTCCTATAAAAATACATACTTTTAATATGAGATTAATCTTTTACAAAGTCAGGTCATTTCATATACTGGAGTAAAAGTTATAAGCCAAAAAGGAAATCGTTAATAGAATAAACAGATGAAAATGTCACCTACTTTAATTAATTAGGAAAAGATCTGAGAATAGGATGAGTACACTGTTTAAATATTTTAATAAATATAATAGTTGACCTCTATGATTTTCCATGTTGTAAAATCCCATGTTGATCAGTTTTAGTTATAAAAACACGTGGATGAATAATATACTTCATTCTTTAGCCAAAATTTGTCCTACATCTATTGTACAAAACTGACTATAATTAAATAAAGCTTCCTCTTAGCCACCCCTTGCCATAATGATCCACTTATACTTACAAAACAATAGTGAAAACAATAAATAGAAAAAGGGATTAAAATTTTCATTATCCACCGAAGCTCTTTATGTACTATGAAATTCTGTAAAATAGCTGGCCATTTATCAGAATATTCTACAATATGCTGTCATTACATGAGAAAGTAGCTGTTGTAAAAGAAAAATGGGTGTAAATTTTCATCATATATGTCATTTAATAGGTGATGTGAAGAAAAAAGAAATCCCATAGTTAACATCTTTATTCCAGGAATGGAATTTAAATTTGAAAATTATAAATAAATGTGGAGGTAGAGATACCAATATCCATGTGTTTAATCAACAATAGACTTTGATCTGGAATATTAAATTCGGCAAGTGGAATGTGAAATTAGGGAAAAGCATGATAGAATTTGCCAGAGTTTGTATTTCTTGGTGGTTAGAGAAACTAAAAAAACACCTGGAATATAGTACCAGGTACCATAACAGTATATACAGATGACTTTTTGAAGGACAAATTATTAATTAATAAGAAAGGAAATAACTTTAAAAAAATCGACCAATTTAATACAAATATTTTTTTAAAAAATTGTATTTCCCTCTTTAAAAATTAGTGAATAGTAATTCTATTTTACTTTGTTTTAATTGACATAAAACTCTCTGACGATATCAAGAAAAATCACTTATGAAGGACTGGATCACTGATGCTGAGACTTTAGAAAAATAATTTTAGACCTTTAAACAGTGATAAATAATCAAACATTAATTTATTGTCTCCATTCGCAGAAGCATGAAACCTGTAGGAAATTGTGTGCAGATTAGGAAATAAATTGTCATCCTCCCTTGAGACAAATACACATTTCAAATGATATTTAATTTTGTCTAGAAGTTAATGTATGAAAATAGAAACAATCATTTATTGAAATACCACCCATCGACTTGGTATTAAAAGAAGCCTGACTTCTAATAGTCATTTGTTTCAAAATGAGAAAATGCTATTAGGGGGTGGTTGATTTGTAACATACTTTAGGACCTATTTATTTGGATGTACAGAAAGTATATAAAATAGGTTAAGAATTTGTGCTGAGTAAAATTATCATAACTATGCTTGACGTATAATGGAAGCCACATGATTCAGGTCAGATTCAAGGGTAAAACTGTAAAAGGATGTAAAATTGCCTTGATATCTCATAGGGGAAGTTCTGAAAGTTTTGATACCATGGAGCTAACACTGCTGTGAGTTCTAGTTTTTCCTTCCCGCCCCCCACACTCACCATTGCCATCACTCCACCATAGCCAGTTATTGGACCCTTTGTGTCCCAAAGTCCTAGGTGCTAATTGGCTGTCTCCTTAGAGGTTTCAGCAAAATAAATCATGTTGTATGGAAGAATTGAAAATCAAGTAATTTGCCCTTGGTTCTAATAGCTAATAATGGCTTTGTCTGTTACCATCAATGGTTTTTTGGTCACAAGCTCAAGATGAAAAAGAAAAAAACAATGACATATAAATTGATTTTCTACCCCATGACCATTTCATCCATCTCCAATTATCAAACCACCATGCCTTTTGAGTGGGGTTGCTTGCTGTGCTCAGCTTCTGAGATGACATTTGTTTGTTGATTCAATCAGGATAAAAACTATCTTCCTTGATGCTGTGATTACTTTTGGGTTTATATTATCCACAGAGTTCCAATCAGAGAGAAACTCAGAAATGCTGCTTTTATTATATAGGTAGGGGATGCACTTGAGACAGCATTTGGCCTTGGTAGCTGCTGGGAGCCCACTGTCAGATCATGAGAGAAGCCAGGTGGAAAATGAGCAGAAAGCCTAGAAGCAGACTGAGAAAATGGTGGATGAGAAACAGCAGAAGCCCTTCTCAGAACCTTGTTGGGAATGTGGTCTGCCTCTGTATTTGAAAGTTACGTGGACAGAAAAACTGTCTTTATGGTTTACGTCCATTTGAGTTGCTTTTCTGTGACTTGCAACTGAAAATATTTGAAATGATAGAGTTGGCCTTTAAGCATGGCCTGAACCAAAATGAGGCAGGTGACCTGAACACAAAGTGAGAGAAGGCACTGCCCTTTAATTAGGCTTGAAAAGAGTACCTAATTCCAAAGATTTTTGTCTTGAAGCAGCAAAAACCTTCAAATGAAAATGTATTACCTGTAAACACATTTTTAAAAGATTTATTTATTTATTTATTTATTTATTTATTTATTTATTTATGACAGTCAGAGAGAGAGAGACAGGCAGAGACACAGGAGGAGGGAGATGCAGGCTCCATGCAGGGAGCCGGAAGCAGGACTCGATCCCAGGACTCCAGGATCACACCCTGGGCCAAAGGCAGGCACTAAACCCCTGAGCCACCCAGGGATCTCCTATATACACATTTTTAATCTCTCTAATTTCACTGGAAATATTTGGGGCATACAATTATGTGCAATTGCATGCAATACAACAGAATAAAATTACAGAATCATAGATTCAGTGAGGATAAAAGTAGGAAAATAAGTTTTTAAATCCATTCATAAAGTGTCAGAAAGGCAACATGTTTTGGCTTTACTCTTCCTAGAAGTCAGAAAAGAAAAGAAAACACAATCAATTTCAAAATATATCATTCTCTGAAGAATCATAGCTAACAGAGAGTACCCACTCTGTGTCAAGAGATTTTTATAATTTAACATTGTTTCATGTTTTCAGTAATCCTGCAAAGTAAGAATTACTTTTCCATTCATTTCACAAAGGAGGAAACAAAGTCCTCAGTATATAAGATTTGGATGCAGGCTGTCTAACTCTAACTAAAGAGCAGCCACCCTTGACTAGTGGGCTTTAGTACCTCTGGGCAATAAAAGAAAAATTGTTGCTTAGAAGACACATGGTTCTACTGACCATTGGGATATTGCTGCCAATGGTCCTCATAAAAGATAGGACAACAGTGTCATCCATTACTGATATCCCTGAAGCATATGAAGCATATTACAAAGCAATTTTCTTAAGAGTGTTTTAATATATTATTGAATGAAGCCAGTGATGAAGCATAATTCAAATAAAGGAAATTCTGGAATTCTCTGTTTGGGTTGCCCAAAAATAAAAGTCAAGACTAGATGATTGCATAGTCTTCAGAAAATCCTCTGGGAATAATGTTTCCCACTTTTGAGTTATTGAGGTGATTTAAGGTCATTCAAGGTTATTCTCTTTGTTAATGAAAGAAGTGAAGAAATTCTCTAGCACTAACAACAGATGCCCAGGATAATACTCATTCATTCCGAGACAAGACTTAATATCAATGAAATATTGGTGGTTTTTAAAATTAAAGTGGTTAGGCAGGACATGAATTAGAAAGTTAAACTTCCTCATGGAGGTGAGTAAAGGAAGATTCCCTAAGAAGCCTGTAGCAGCACAAATACTATAAATGGAGAGAAAGGTGGCACTAAAACATAAGGATACCATAAGCACGGTTGGGATTGGGAGAAAAGTGAAACTAGCAAATATTCTGAACCAGTACAGATTTTACAAGACAGGTGACTTTTTTAATCTACTTGCAAACATACTTTAAACTTTGAAAGTTCGTAAGCTATCATGCTTTTCTCCCTCAAATCAAATAGCAATTGCATTGAAATGCAAGCATACTGACATTTCTAAAGGGGAAGCTTGCTGAAATCTAGCCCTTACTATTATAACATTAAAAGAGATTAAAAAAAAAAAAAAAGGAAAAGCCACACAAATATTTGAACGTTTTCAAAGTGTGACATTTTAAAGTGTCATGGCATTGCTGAGGATGCAGACTCTGGTACTGAGTGCCCTCCAACAATAATTTAGTGATTCTACAAATTAGCAAGAACAAAAGGTATTATATGGCAAGGCTTTTTGTGTAAGTTCCATTTAAGGTGGATTTTGAGAAATGCTTAATGGAGCAAGGGGGAGAATTTAGAAGAGAGGAAAAAGCATATTACATTATGTTATAATTAGCTACTTCCTTGTTTGAAAGTTCACTAAAATATTTGAACAAGAATTTTGATTACCTTGCTCTTTCCTGCAGCTCCAGCAGGGAACACAATACTTGGTACTTAATAAATGAATATTGGCTGAATGAACAAAGGACCATGTAAAGAGGAAATGGTGAAGCAAGGTCAGAGCATAATGAGTTATTCAGTTAAATGGAGGGCAGCGTACACACACTGGTGTGGTGTGGGATCAGACTTGAAAAAGAGGTTAACTTGACCCTCTTAAATGCTAGCCAGAGTTGTTAGTAATGGATTCATTCAATATAGAATGAATCCATTAATCCTATGAATAGCTAATTCTAGATAAATTATATGTGACCAGAGGTAAAGACTGATAAAGTAACTTCAGTTTGATAGTTTTAAAAAGCACTGTAAGACATCAAATTTTTAGAATTGTTGAATTTACCTTTTTCTTTTCAACCATCTGCTGTGACTATAAATCTAAAGTTTGCAATAACTTCAAAACACCTGGACAGTCAATAATTATGTCAAGAAAAGAAAATAAATAAAGGAAATCATCCAAGTTAGACAATATGAGCAGACGGCTACAAATATATTAATCAGAACCCCTAAAAATTTAGTGATCTAGGTTTATTTACAAGCATAATTGAGCTACTCATAAATCTCAAACTTGAATTTACAACCTCATTTTTGGTTGAGCATGGGACTGAAATGAATTACCGTTAGAATTCTTCCAAGAAATTATAATGTAAATAATGGTTTTCTTGGAAAAAATAACTCAAAATTGTGGTCAATTTTGACCTATGGTTCAATCCAAGGTTTGCTAACAATAATCACTTAAACTATTTTTTTTTAGATTTTATTTATTTATTCTGGAGAGACACAGAGAGAGGCAGAGACATAGGCAGAGGGAGAAGCAGGCTCCATGCAGAAAGCCTGATGTGGGATTCGATCCCAGGACTCTAGTATCATGACCTGAGCCAAAGGCAGATGCTCAACCACTGAGCCACCCAGGCATCCCACCACTTAAATTCTTAATACAGAATAGGGAAAACAAGACAATTAGAATATATCTTTTTTTAAAATTAAAAAACTCAACATTATATAGTCTATTCTGTGGCAATAAAGTGAGTTTAGAGTAGCTAGTTTCTCTTATTGGTTAATTCCGGAACTGAAAGTTCCTTGGAAAAGTCAGGCAGAACAATGGATGTACTGTGATGGTGTTTGATAACATAACCCACTGTGTTTGATAACATAACCCATATTCAGTTTGACAAGCGATAATTTATTCTGAGACTCAAGATTTCACAGAAATCCTATGATGAGAATTACCACTATTTCTCAGATAAATATTTAACTCTTGTCCTGAATGATCATTCTTGTCTTAAACGTTCTTTCCGGGTTATTATTCCACTAGAACTATTCTGTTTATGTGATAACCATACAGATCTCTGCCTTTGATATTATGAGAAATAGAAAATAAAATCTGACTTTGATAGGATATTTAGCTAGTACCAGCATTTATCATTGAAATCTAATGATTGTGGTATCGCATACATTTTTATTAATTTAATGACACTGATATTTCTTTCCATTTGTCTCTTTTTCTCAACCTTGTTTGTACTCTATTTAAATTTCAGTATATTAATCATTTTACTATTAACAGAATCACTTTTTATTAGTAAAATAAGCTCTTTTTAACAGTAGGGACCAAAAATGTACAATTGATTTTCATAATTGATTTCTATTAAGGGCATTACTTGGTAATGTGATCAGTTTCACAGTACTTTCTCTTTAGAGACTTTTACCACCAAATAAATGCCTAGAGCTATAAGAACCCATTATGATGCCTCTCACCTGGCTTATGCTACATCACACGACTGAAGTGTTTTTTTCAGATCACCAATGACCTCCTTGTTATTAGCTTCATAATTCCACAGGACATTTTCCACTTAATCATCTCATTTTCCATTTATCATTTACATGCCAAGGCACATCACATGTTAAAGTTAAAAAGATAAACATTTAAAAGTCAATTCTGTTAAAATGAGAAAAGATTTGAATACCAAGTCTCCAGAGACATGATAACACGATAAATTTAGAAGAAATCCGAGAGGACAGACTTAGTGACATAAATAGCCTACTTTAATAAAATTAATTGGTTAACTTATGCTTTATATATTTATTAATATATGAAGTGGCTGTTAAAGATTATTTAGAAATCTCTAAACATATGTTAAGTTAGGTATTGACTGAAATATGTACTTGAAATATACTTGAGTGAAAAATACTTAGACTCATGAGTTTATGCAGTATAATCTAACTTACGAAAAGAAAAAAATAGAAATAAAAAAATGCCCTCTCCATATTTTAGAATTGGTAAAAAAATGCATATAAAATAAAACAATAAAAGGATGTATATTTAATTAATATCCAAGGCTTCTATAAAAATAAATACTACAGCATCTCTCTTTGTCTATCCTAGCTACCATAATAAAGATAACCTGGGTGGCTCAGATGGTTAAGCATCTGACTCTTGATCTCAGCCCAGGTCTTGATCTTGGGGTCATGAGTTTGAGCTTTGCCTTCAGCTACATGCTGGGAAAAACAAACAGGCAAACAAGCAAACAAACATAAACTAAGTGGCTTATAAACAATAGACATTTATTCCTCTCTCTCCCGGAGGCTGGGAAGTCCAAGATCACAGTGCCAGCAGACTCAGGGAGTGGCGAGGTAAGAGCCCCAATTCCTCATCTTGTTACTTCACAAAGTAAAAGGACAAGGGGGCCCTTCTTGGCCTGTTTTTTAAGGGCACTAATTCCATTCATGAGAATTAATAATCACTTCTCAACCTCCCACCTCCTAATACCATCCCTTTGGGGGCTAGGATTTCATCATAGGAATTTGGGGGGACACTATCAAAGCATAACAGAATCCTTTACGTTTACCGTTAAGTATTGGTGGTATAGTTTCTTTCTCTGGGTACGCCACAAATTGGGTTTTAAGTGTCTCACAGTCAGTACAATAAGGAAAACCTGGACATTTACCCAGTTTCTAGTTTTTGTCAGTCAAAAGCATACTGACTACTCTGGTGAAACACACATGTTCCTGCCAAGAACAGAAAGGAATCTTCCCTGAGGCTTCACCCTGAGGAAGACACTCTGTAATGAACAACCATCTCAATAGTTTTCTTTCAGCTGGGGCTCCCGGATGGCTCAGTTGGTTGAGTGTCCAACTTTTGGTTTTGGTTGGGTCATGGGATTGAGCCCCACATTAGGCTCCACACTCAGTGGAGAGTCTGCTTGAGATTTCCCCCACTCCTTCTATCCTTGCCCTTAGCCCACAAATAGTAATAGTAATAATAATAATAATAATAATAATAATAATAATAATAAATTTCCTTTTACCTGGTACATCTGAGTCTCACATGTCTGTTTCTTATAAGGCTGCATGTAGACCAATGACATCCTGACAAAGTAAATTCAGAAAGAGCAATTACCTTTATTTCACAAGAGGGCTCATATAAATTGATAAGAAAATATAGTATATTTAGCCATATTTTATTCTCTAGAGTTTTGAAGCTCCAGACCTAAATTAACTCTTTCCTTGCAATTACTATTTTCTTTACAACCTCCCTGTAATTAAAAGCACATTTTTCAGTTTAAGTATATTATGTACAAAACCACTAAATAAAATCTACATGACCCCATTAAAATGAATTTTAAATAAGAGCCTCATTTTAAATTAATAGGTTAGGAAGATTCTAAAATAGTGTGTCTGGCATTAAGTACTTGAGAATTCGAATTTAAAATAATATAAAATCTATATTGCTGTCTTCTAGAATATTCCTATTATTTTCTCTGCCACAAGTAGATTTCAAAAGAGGGGGCAATTTAAGATGTGTTATGCCCTCAATAGGTGCCTGGAAACATGTACTTTCTATTACTTTTAGTAACATTACAAGCTAAGTATCAGACTTATTTTAAAAGATGGCTATTACAAACCCTAATAATTCATCTAAGTGACATGAGTGATAAGTGGCAAGCCTTGGTTCACACAGTCTGAGGCTACAAAATTTGTACTCTTCCAATATGCCAAGCAGCCTATTAATAATTTTACCCATGCTGTTCTCAGAGCACCCTATTTTTTACTAGTCACCTACACGCCATTTTTTATAAGATTTGATCTAAATTAATCCGTGACTGAAGTATGTCCCCACGTCTGAGAAGAACAAGGTTTTTCTTCAGAGCAAGTTATCTTCACTGATAACATTTATTTATTTATTCAAAGAATTTATTGTTTATATATTATATTATAGAAATTGTTCTTGTAAATGGCAAATAGTGATGGGAGACAATGTCTCTCTCCAGAGCAAACGAGCAAGGATAATTTCTAGCTTTTCTCAGCTGGAGAAGAGCCTTCCTAGTCACAGGAATGTCCAATTACTGTTTTGCTTGGGCCTGGAGTTCCTCCTTGAACTAACCTTCCTCCCATCCACAAAGCTACATGTAATCCCAGTTACTGTTCCATAGACCCTTTACTGTCCTGTGCTCCTGCTCTTCAGGTTACCTTCTACCCATCAAGACAGCTCAGCTTTTAACTGGCCTTGTTTTACGTAGAGAGCCTTCCTGCCTTTTCACTTTATTCCTGTGACAAAATCATGAAACATGTACCTCATTCTCTTTGAGAATTAACTTTTTGGAGGAGTGCATTCCTTCTGTGTCAGGTACTGGCACATAATACTCATTAGGAAGGGCCACTGTTAACTGCATACACTGGGCTGAGTGGTTCCTCCCTCTGGTGTAGGAAGGTCTTGATCCACACCTGTGACTAAGAGCTTTCATGATTTTGGAGGAAGGAGCACTATTTCTTTTGTTGGTTCTAAGTTATTGTCCTGGCTCTTCCCTGTGTCCTGAAACTTAGGAATCCAGGGTTCCTGGTGTTTATCAATGCTTCCGCTGTTCTCCACGTGGGCCTATAATGCCCAGAAAACTGCCAAGTCCCAGGGGACACAGTGTAAGGATGGGACGCTGAGACATTGGAAGCAAAGCTGTCTAAAGTAAGGGGGTTCTTCAAAGGTATAGTGGTGGCTGTGCAGCTCTACCTCCAATGGCAGCTTTAATTTCTCAGCAAAATGTTCTGTAAGAGATGGCTTTGTTATATCTTCTTAGTGAAAGGGAACATTCTTAAGCTCCTGAGCCACTAGACTATTCAGATTTCCATTTAGATTTTGGGAGTTTCCTGGTTGACTAGCTCTCAGGATGTCTCTTGATTGCATTAAGGACCTGAGAACTCCTCAGCCTTGACTATCTCCCTTGACCCTTTGACCCCTGAAGGCATTCTTAGTTTCATCTCTCATATCCTCATCCTCTGGGAACCTTGCTAGTCTATCACCAGAGTCCCCTGGGATATCACTCGTTCTCATTCCCTGCCTCATTTCCTGCTACTGCTTGACTTGTAAGCAGCTCTGAACTGCCTCTGTTGCCCCCCTTCCTGCATAGTCCCACTGTTGTGTTTTGGCAGCAATGGTGGGTATGAGGACATGAAAAGTCTGTTCTCCCCTAAGAAAGGTCCGTGAATCAATAGCCAGTATCAAAGAATAGCCACATCAAGGCTCTCTACCTTTCCTCTCCCACATGTGAGGGGGCAGATGAAAGACTATCCAGGATGAATTTTTTTATGGTCATGTTTTCCTGATCTGTTTTGAGGGTTTTTTCCAAGGAGCTTGGAGACTCAACTGTGAATGCAACTCTTGACAGATAGTAACTGAGGAGAGAATGGCAGACTACAGAAGGAGCTAGGATTGCGCCTCCTTCACCCAAACAATTTACGGACTCAAGTCTCTTTTATAAGGACCCTTGTAGTTGAATTCATGGTCCACCCATCTCAAACTCAACATCTCAATATCCTTAAGCACACCAGCAAAGAGCTTTTTTGCCATTTAAGGAAATATTCACAAGTTCTAGCGATCTGGATATATTTTGAGGGACCATTATGTAGCCTACTCTGCACATAACCACATTCATTTTTCAATTTAAATTCTAGACCCGGGCAGCCCGGGTGGCTCAGCGGTTTAGCGCCACATTCAGCCCAGGGCTGATCTTGGAGTCCTGGGATCAAGTCCCACGTGGGGCTCCCTGCATGGAGCCTGCTTCTCCCTCTGCCTGTGTCTCTGCCTCTCTCTCTCTCTCTCTCCTCTCCGTGTTTCTCATGAATAAATAATTAAAATCTTTAAAAAAAATAAATTCTAGACCCTCAAGGACCAATCATGCCCTTGGGCCAGAAGGTAAGTGTGGTCATCTTACTTTTTATTTGGACAGTCGGCATTTATAAGGACCCTTGTAGTTGAATTCATGGTCCACCCATCTCAAACTCAACATCTCAATATCCTTAAGCACACCAGCAAAGAGCATTCACCCTTCTGGAATAGTACTTCTATTTACCTCTTCAGCCTCAGCCCACATACAGGGACAGTCTTGGTCCCCAAATTATCCCTAGCTGAGCATATCTCTGTAACTCAGGTCTGCATGAAAGGAGCACTCCACTGCCCCAGCCTAAGCGACTGGTTCAGTGACCCACTGGGAGCTAATGAGGCTTTTGCAAGTGTTTTGAGAGAGGCACTACATTTTCCACTGGACTTGAACCTGGAAGAATACAGCCCTGACCTTGTTGATAGCCATCCTGCCACTACATAAAACCCGAGAACAGGGGAATCCCTGGGTGGCTCAGCAGTTTAGTGCCACTTTGAGCCCAGGGCATGAACCTGGAGACCCAGGATTGAGTCCCACATCGGGCTCCTGGCATGGAGCCTGCTTTTCTCCCTCTGCCTGTGTCTCTGTCTCTTTCTTTCTTTCTTTCTTTCTTTCTTTCTTTCTTTCTCTCTCTCTCTCTCTCTCTATCTCTGTGTCTCTCATGAATAAATAAATAAATAAAATCTTAAAAAAAAAAAAAAAAAGAACAAAGAACAGCATAACAGACAGCCAGGAAATAGAAGGGATCTCAATTCTTCTGACATTTCAGTCTCATCGCCAGAGGCCACCTTACTACTCCCAGACTTTACAGTCCCATCATCAATTCCTTTTTTGGTCCTTTCCAACTAGGGCCCGGAGGAATGGCTCCCGCAAAGAAGGGTGGCGAGAAGGGCCGTTCTGCCAGGAACGAGGTAGTGACCAGAGAATACCCCATCAACGTTCACAAACGTATCCATGGAGTGGGTTTCAAGAAGCGTGCCCCTCGGGCACTCTCAGAGATCTGGAAATTTGGCACGAAGGAGATGGGAACTCCAGATGTGCGCGTTGACACCGGGCTCCACCAAGCCGTCGGGGCCAAAGGCGTAAGGAATGCTCCATACCGTATCCGTATCCGCGTGCGGTTGTCCAGAGACCAGACGAGGATGAAGATTCACCCAACAGGCTCTACGCGCTCGTTACCTACGTACCTGTCACCACTTTGAAAACTCTACAGACTGTTAATGTGGATGAGAACTAATTGCTGATTGTCAAATAAAGGCATAAAACTGCAAATAAATAAATAAATAAATAAATAAATAAATAATAAATAAAAATAAAAATCCTTTTTTTTTTTTTTTTGGTTTAAGCTTTGTTCTTTGTTTTTAGTATTTAGTAAGTTTCTTGCGCATGTAGGAATACCGATAGAACCGAGAGCTTTTAAATGGAAAGACTGATCGGAAACTCAAGAGTATGAACTTTCCAGGATGCCTTCCAAAGTAAAAATGCAGATATTGTTTATAAGGACTGGTTACTCCAGCAGGGGTTTCCAGATGGCAGGCCACTGGTTAAAAGTGATCATCTTCCAAGGCTCTTAAGAGGATGACTTAAGTTTCTTTTATACTTAACCAGAGCCATTTATGAGAAGCGGCGCAAGTTAAGTCCCATTCATTCTGCAGAATAAGCTACATGACGTTTCAGGGATGGCGCTTAAAGGGTTCGGACTACTCGGAATTTCCGAGTGGGGGCTCCATTTCGTATTTAATTTTAGCCCCAGAAAGGGAAACTGTGCTGTGGTGCCCGAGGGGGTGGGGGGGGTGCCGTGTGGCCGGAGCTGTGCGCGGGGCGCAGGGAGTCAGCCGGGCTCCAGGTGCGGGGCAGGGAGAGACACCCCACACCCCCGCGCCCCGAGGCTGGCCTGAGCTGCAGGGGTTCCTGGGCTCCTCCGCCAGGTGGAAGCGCGATCTACCAGGATCCACGGAGGTCCAGGGACAAGGCCGGGGTGCTCCGGGCCAAGGTCTCTCATCCAGACCCGGGGGTGAAGAGTCGTTCCCGCCACCCGCGGACCCGGTGCCCTTGGCAGCCCCATCCCGAGTCTGCGGTTGTGCACTGCGCCAGGCGAGATGCGGGGGCCTGAGCTGCGAGCCGTGCGTGTGCTGGCTGCCCCGAGTCCGAGCCCGGGCCGTGTCCCAGACATCTGCCAGATGCAAGTAAGATGATGCTCAGTGTTTTATAAATTAAATTATATCTGGCTCTAAGCCCCATTTACAAAGATGGGAAGACATTTAATACAATTTATTGCCGGAGGTTTTGTTCCCTCTTTAGTATGATACGCACTCTAAGAGGAAAAAAAAAAAAAAAGAAGAAAAAGAAAATAGCTTCTGGTTTTTGGTCCTTCAGGGTTGCCACCGAGATGCTCACTGTAGAAGACAATTAGGTCCATTGAAAGGTCCAGCCACTCTGGCAGTGAGGCCACAACATCTTTTGCTGCAACTCCCCAGACTATGGTGTTGGATGGTTAGCAGTCCCTCCCGCCTCTAACACACCAGCTGCCCCCATCACAAGGTCTGCAGCCTCCTTGGGAACTTCCACCTTTAGGACCTAGAGCTCCTCTAGTCTCAGGAGCCACTGCTGTATTTGAACAACACCTCTCTCTCTCTCTCTCTCTCTTTTTTAAAGGTTTTACTTATTTGTTCGTGGGAAACAGAGAAAGGCAAAGATGAGGGAGAAGGAGAGGGAGAAGCAGGCTCCCTGCAGGGAGCCGGATGCAGGAGTTGATCCCAGGATCTGGGGATCAGGACCTGAGCCAAAGACAGATGCTCAACCATTGAGCCACCCAGGCGCCGGAACACCCCTCTCTCTCTCTCTCTTTTTTTTAAAGATTTTATTTTTATTCATGAGAGGCACACAGAGAGAGAGAAAGGCAGAGACACAGGCAGAGGGAGAAGCAGGCTCCATGCAGGGAGCCCGACGTGGGACTCCATCCGGAGACTCCAGGATCACGCCCTGGGCCAAAGGCAGGCACTAAACGGCTGAGCCACCCAGGGATTCCCAACACCCCTCTTTCAAACCGGCCCTTTCTCCTTCCTCTGAGAAACACATAACTAAATTCCCCTCCCACAAAGGAGCCTTGATAAGATTGGACAGTTTGAACCTAGCAGCTCTTGTGCTAGGCCAGGCAACGAAAAAGCTGTTACCAACCCTTGAGAGAAATCAGAAATTCTTTTCTTTTTTTTAAAGATGCATTTCCTTTTTTTTTTTTTAATTTATTTATGATAGTCACAGAGAGAGAGAGAGAGAGAAGCAGACACACAGGCAGAGGGAGAAGCAGGCTCCATGCACCGGGACCCCGACGTGGGACTCTATCCCGGGTCTCCAGGATCGCGCCCTGGACCAAAGGCAGGTGCCAAACCGCTGCGCCACCCAGAGATCCCCGAAATCAGAAATTCTTGAAAGCGTGGAGCGCTGAGCTGCTTTTCACCTTTCTACTAGTCTCTTCTAGCAGGAGGTAGGCAGAGCAATTAATTGCTTGCTAAATTATCCTGCCACAAATGTCTATTATCCAGCCAAGAGCAGAGGGAATAGTTAGAGCAGGAATATCTTCAGAAATTTCTTCTGTCTTATCATTGCACACTGTCACACTAACGCATGGCCAGCCACCATGCTTGATTTTTAATCCTTTCCTGAGGAAATGAAGGAACAGACCTGAATTTTGAGAGAAGGTCTGGTGATGAGGACACTGCCACGAGATCCTGAAATGCCCCATTGGCTTCTGTAATGTTACAGAATTAACGGCTGGGGTATATATCCTAGTGCTACCATTTACTGGTCATGTGATACTGGACAATTCTATTCTCTGAGTCTCAGTTTTTCTATTATATGAGACATTTATGTTACCAATTTCATGAGGCTACTGTGAGAATTAAATAACAACGTGTTTAATATAGTGCCTGGTACATAGTCATTGGCAAAAGTTCATTGTATCATTATTTTTAACCACCTGCTCTGACCCATCATGCACTTTATATCCCAAATTGTAGCTAATATTTCTGTTTGTGGTCTAGTTTCACTTCCCAGATCTGATGCTTGGAACACTTTTCTAGCCTTTTGCCAAACCACTATATGGATTCTCTCTCTGGCTCTGTAGAGGTCTGGATAAATCTATATAAGTTACTCTAACTTCACAGACTGTAGTGGACACACTTTAACCACATGTAGCCCAAGTCCACATGTGAAACGGAAACTCCTATAATTCCCTTTGACTCAGTCGGCAAGGTTTAACATATTCCTACTGCTCAGAGATTAAAGGAAGGAGAGAGGCTAGAGACCACGATCCTGCCCTAGAGTATATAAACTTGTCCTTAGCATTGTGGATTGTAATTTGCATCAATACCCCTAACTCTCATGGGCAGGGGCAACTTTCACTCATTTGCATCTAAGAGCAATAGTAATGCTAACAGAGGAATCCAAGAAGCAAGTGGGGAGAGGGGGAGGTTAGGAGGAAAAAGCAAAAGAAACAAATAGATTATTTAATTGTTACCTAATTGTTATAAATGGAAAGGACACTGCAGTTGATTGACCAATTCAACTGAGAAACTCAGAGATTGAATTAACAACTTTTAATGCATATAACAATGTCCTCCCTACTCATCTACTCCCTCACCAACATAGACCACTATCATTTTAGTGTGATTTTCATATTTTTCTACCCCTTTCACTTTTATAACATTGCTGGAACTCATGGTACATGATTTATAGGATTTGCCTATGCAAAGAATGATTTTGGTTAGGACACATTAAGTTGAATCCATTCTACCATTGTTATAGGCATGATAGTTAAATAAGAGGTAGTCATACAGTTGTACGACTACTGTATACATTACAGTGTTTTTGAGAATGTATCACTTTAGTATGAACTTTAGTAATGAACTTGCCCTGAAAAACGGAAATTTGACAATTAAATGTAATGTAGATGGAAAGGGCCTCTCAAGGGTAACAAAGTTTTTGAGCTCTAACTTTCTAATCTATAAATGGAAATAACATCCACCTTGCTTACCTTTCAGTGTCAGTTAAAAATATATATAAAAATTTTTAGAAAACTGAACACATTGATTTAAAAGTTTGTTTTATTGCCAATTGTATTAAAGTATAGTCTTTGTTCTGGGGCTGTTTTATTAAGTGTTCAATATTGACTTGTACATACTTTACTTCTCAAATATGGCTATACATTAGAATCACCTGGCTAGCTTTTTAAAGATATGAATGCTCTAAAATATTACAGATTTAAATATAAGAAATACCCCAGAATAATTTAGAATCACTGTGGGTAGAGCCCAAGCATTGGCATTTTTTATAAAAGTTCTTAATTATTCTGAAGTGCAGCCAAGGTTGAGGGAATCTGTCATAACAAAAAAACCCACCCTTCCCTCTTTGGAGTTAAGAGACTCCAATTCAAGTATTAGGTGAAAAGCCCTCAGGAAAATTGACCAAAGATGGCCATGTGACACTAACACAGAGACCAACCATCCTCGGATGCCCAAGACTGGGTCGGTTCTACAGACAAGGAACTTTCAATACTAAAAATGAGAAAGTCCTAGACAAACAAGATCTTTTTTTTTTTTTTTTTTTTTTTTTAATTTATGATAGTCACAGAGAGAGAGAGAGAGAGAGAGAGAGAGAGGCAGAGACACAGGCAGAGGGAGAAGCAGGCTCCATGCACCGGGAGCCTGATGTGGGATTTGATCCCGGGTCTCCAGGATCGCGCCCTGGGCCAAAGGCAGGCGCCAAACCGCTGCGCCACCCAGGGATCCCTAGACAAACAAGATCTAATTGGTTTACCCTGACCATGACCTTATAGATGAGTTCTACATCTCTGAGGTAGGTTTTATTCCTTCCTAGCTTTTGAGCAACTAGTTTGAGGGTAAATGCTTTGCCATGGACCATCCCATTGACTGGCTTTAAGCATGGTCATATGATGGTGTGACTGTTACTGTTGCAGTAATGTGCAATCATGAGAAGAATGTCCAGAGGACTGTAAGAGGCATAGACCTGGAGCCCTGCCATGGCTGAGCAGCTAAACCAAAGCCAGAATTCTGTCTACTTCCAGAATTTTTGTCATATAAGAATGTTAGTTTAAATCATGGTTAGTTGATTTTTCCCCCCTATTTGTAGGGATCTCAGTGTATCCAGGGCCATAACTGTCAAAAACCACATACAATCAGCTGTTTGTTCTTCATCTCAGAACTGTCTCCAGATCCTGTTCACCACTGTCTGCTTCAAACCCTCATCTCTGTTAGCTGTCCTGGTTTTCTGTTTTGTTTGGCGTGTTATCCCCACGGCCCCCAACCACTACCACCACCCGCCCTTCCCTGGAATGCAGACCGTTTTCCTGACTCTGATCAGCACACCCTTGAGAGAATGGCAAATCTGGGAGCTTGCATCTTGGCACCACCCTGCCGGCAGCAGACCCACCCCCATTGCCTGGACCAGGTCTCAGGGTGCTGGGTCAGGGCCTCAGTGAATCTCCCACCTTCTCTGAGGAAGTGGAAGAAGAAGGGGGAGGAGATTAATTTTGATGTCATATTTCCCTGAATCGCTGCTCCTTACATAATTCCAAAATATTGTTGATAAGTACTTAATAACCCAATGGAAAAAACCTGACAGAACAACATTATACCTTAGAACGTGGTGATATGAAACATGCTGAATCTCCTTCATTAATATCTCATTATGCAGATGCATATTTCACTTGATGTTGTCTCTAATCAGCCCTCAGTGACTTCACTTAAAAATTCCATCCCAACTCTAACTCCAAATGATGGAACTAAGCCTGTGAAACCCAGTGTATTTTTAAGAGAGGAGAGGAATGTACATGCTGTCAAACTTGCTTTGCTCTTTTTCCGTTGGCTCTTGCTGAGAGCATGTGTGGCTTTCCGAGAGCCAGAGCAGCACATGTGGGTCCTGGCAGCACCGTCCTCTGTCCTGGAATCGCAGGACGCTCTGATGAGGCTCAGACGTCTCTAAAGTGTTCTCACCTGGCCGCTCAGCCAACCGCTTTTCTTTCCATTATTATTAAGGGGGTCAGGTTGGCAGTGACAACTGTACTTGCTCTAATATTGAAATCATTCTTTCCACTACTGCATCATTCTTGTAGCATTTTATAGAACGCACGTAAGCCTGAGAGATGGGTAAGCACAACTGCAGGTGATTGGAGGCACAGTCTGTTTCATTCACTTTACGGGGAACTGATAATGTGGAAATGCATAGTGACACCGTGGAACGCCTGTAGTGAGAACAGGGGAGGTGTCTGGCCTCCATGCGCCTAGCCGCACGCATGAGAACATTGTTCACCGGCGGGGAGTCACACCAAGGAAACAGCTGTTTCATCTTCCCTAACACCCTAGCTATGCCTGTAATGTTTGGAAGGATGAAGAGAGATTGCTTATTATGAAAATGGCTTATTACTTAGTAACCAGGCACACTGAGGGAGGCCAAAGTTGGTGCAAATGAGGTTTTTTCTTTTTTTAAATTTTCCCTTTGATTGGGGCAGCCCAGATGGCTCAGTGGTTTAGCGCTGCCCTCAGTCCAGGGCCTGATCCTGGAGACCCGGGATCGAGTCCCACGTCGGGCTCCCTGTATGGAGCCTGCTTCCCCCTCTGCCTGTGTCTCTGCCTCTCTCTGTGTGTCTCTCATGAATAAATAAATAAAATCTTTAAAAATGTTTTCTTCCCTTTGATTAAATAATCAGTCCATGACAAATGCTCACAAGATGAGCATAAGGGACTCCTTCTTTATCTTTATTTCTTTATCTGCATTTTCTTGTTCTTTATGCCTTTCTGTTTTCCACTTTTTGTCTTGGGTTCTTGCCCTGACTGTCATTTATTTTCATGGATTTTTTTCCTTAGTAGAGTAGACTCACTGTTGTTTTTGCTTAGACCTGGTCATTTTTCCCTCCTCTACCAAGTGGGCAAGGGGTGCCCCACTCTCCTTAGCCCAGCTGAATGTCTCACCTTACTTCAGAAGTTTTCTTGGTTCGTGGAAGGGCCAGCAGGCATCATCTGTGCTTCCCCAAGCCTTATCATGCCATATTCTCTACTCAGTTCCTCTTTGGCTTGCCTTGCCCAGTAAACTGTGAGCAAATTGAAAGCAGGTACAATGTCATATTCTTTGAATCTTCAACACCATTGGCTGTGCCCACAAATAGTAAGTACTTGATAAAGATTTCTCTATTTTTTTAAAGATTTTATTTATTTATTCATGAGAGACAGAGAGAGAGGGAGAGACACAGGCAGAGGGAGAAACAGGCTACACAGGGAGCCCAATGTGGGACTTGATCCCAGGTCTCCAGGATCATGCTCTGGGCTGAAGGTAGGCGCTAAACTGCTGAGCCACCCAGGCATCCCTTGATAAAGATTTCTTAAGGTAATTGAAGTACCAGGAGATCATTATTCTATAATTTCTTTGCCAATAAAACATAAATAAATACTTACATAACTCATAAGGTTGTTAAAAGTCTCATATTGTCTGACCTTATGAACAGTAAATATTTTTATAACTTCTCCCATCCTTATCTACCTTTCCTGATTATTTGGTGGCCATAGTCTGTTTTTAAAATGGAGGTAGACTGTAATAAAAAGAGAGGCCGGAGCAAACTATGCTATTTGACCCTAGTTTATAATACCACGAGAATCATAGAAATTATGTGTATTTATAAAAAAATGAAAATTCAAATAGAAAAGTGAAAACTTTGAAATCTACTCTGCTTATTACAGTTTTTCACAAATTTTCCCCATTTTCAAAATGCTGTTCTCAAACTAGCTTATTTCTGTTTCCTCTTAGCATTGCTGAATATTAAAAATGAATCATCATTACTAATATTCCTTCCTAGGTTCTCTAATTACTAAAAAGTAAATAGTTGACAATATTATAGCATAACCTTATAGCCAAGATGCTCCCAGAGTGACAATTTTGGTTTTACACTATATGACCAGAATCATCGGACATCATTATCGGCATTATTTTATGTGTTTGTTTTTGTAAATTGAGATAAAGATTGCTTTAAGTGGTTCAGTTTCTGGTGTATGCATATAACCACATTAAAAGCTGCTCTTTTTGACATTATTTCTCAATAAATGTCTCATTATTACAGTGGGATGGAAATCTAGCCAAATCCTTGCTCTCCAGATGGTTTATAAAGATTTGGAACATTCCATAAATGGAAAAACTGACCAGCTATGGTTAAGCCTCCTGCAATCTTCATCTTAGTACTAGTGTTACAGAAAGAGAGGCTTCCTTTGACCTTTTTTCTTTATTTTATACCTTCTAGAGCCACCTTGATTTGCCTATAGTGTTTTGCAATCTATAGTAGATTTGTTTCTTTTTCTTTGTGCTTTACCTTGTTATTATGGAAAATTTAAAACATCATCCAAGTTGGAAGAGTATAGCAAATCTGTGTACTCACGCTCACTTGAGCATGATGAGCTCATGGCCAGTCTGTTTTATTTTGGACTCCCACTCACTTCTCTCAGCCCCTCTGGATATCATGTCATTTTATCTATAAATATTTCCAAACATACCGGTAAAAGGCAAGCATTCTGTTCTAATCAGTAACTAGCCCCCCTTAATGTCAATCTTTATTGAGTGTTTATATTTCCACATTGCTTTCTAATGATATTTATTTATAATGTGACCCAAACATAATGTTATTGATTGATGTCTCCTATTTGCTTGAAATCTGTGGGCTCTCAGCCTATATCTCTCTCCTTCCTTTCTTTGTTTCCTATCATTTGTATTCTGTTAGAATGAAGCACATACATAATTTTAAATTTTCAAGTAGCCACATTAAAAATAAAAAAGAAATTAGTAAAAATAATTTTAGCGATATGTTTTATTTATCCCCAAATAGCCACACTATTATCATCTGAACACCACATGAAATTGTTAATTAAATATTGGAAATATTGGTTATATGATATAAAATAATATGAGTATTAAAAGTAATATACTATCAATATTAAAACTTGTTAATAAATAGAGCAGTTATTCATTATACATTGATATGAAATTTTTAATCAAGTGCTTTATATTTATTTTTTCACACTAAGTCTTCAAAACAAGTTTTTGCTTTAATTAGGCTCCAGGCCCAGCGTAGAGCCCAGTGCGGGGCTTGACCTCACCATCCCGAGATCTATACCTGAGCTAAGATCAAGGGTGAGATGCTTAACTCACTGGAGCCACCAGGTGCCCTCAAAATAAGTTTTTTGTTTACAAATACAGCACTTTAAAATTTAGGCTGGCCAAACTTCAACTTATATAATCAACAGAGCAGCTCATGAATTTCTATTTACAAAGTAATAATAAAATATATGATCCTATATTTTCTGAAACGTTCATTTTTTTATTATCTTGTCCTTTTTATTTGGGATTTATTCTCCCTGTTTGATATGATCATTTCTGTAAGTATTTAGTTTGACTTTTGTTCCAGACAGTCTTTTCAGATTAAGGGACATTATCCTGGGACGGTATGTCAGTTCATTAATTTTAGGAAGTTTTCAGCTCCAGACTCAGACTACCCATCAGAATTTCCCGAGGCCCCCTTGCTCTAGCCTGCAAATTGGAACCCCAGTATCCTCTCCCAGTTACTGCTGCCTTTCTCTGAATGGTCATTGAGATTCTAGCAATGTCTAATGGCATTTTGCCAGTTCTCTGATTCTCACACCTCTTGAGGTTCCTTCCCTTCTGTTTGCAATTTTTTTGCTGTCACTGATACTCTACCTTCTATCTATTGCTGGTTTGTTCCCTTCTATTTGTGTTTTTCAGTCTGTGGTCATTCCTTGTCACATAGGTTTGTTGAAGATGTTGACCATGGAATTTTTTTCAATCATATTCACTCTGTTTTTATGTAGGAGAACTAAAGAAAGAAAGAATAAGCCATGCCACTGCTGCCTCATCTTCCCACAACTCTTTCTTTATTATTTTCACTTACGTATGCAGAAGCATTTCATTAACTTAAGTTCCTGAATGGTTATTAACTGTGAATTCTGTGTACCATTTATTGACTTGATTGCATATATTAAGTATCAGAGAAGTCTGGTCTAGCAATGGAGATTTCACATTAAATTAAGGTTCAGCAGATGGTATAGTATGTGATACTATTTAGTATTTTTGTATGCCTAGAAACTTTAAAAGAAGATAAAACTGGGACATGAATATTTGGAACTAAGAAACTCACTAATTACTCTAAGTTTAACTGTTATTAAGGGGAAAGGTAAATATGCTTTTTATCCATTTAATATTGTCATTAACTCTAGCAACGTAATAAAAATCAAGCAGCTTTTCAAGCATCTTTCCTTCCTCTGATATCAGAGTATCAAAAAGATTGAGTGAGCCAACCTGCGAAATTTTATTTGGCTTTGTTGTTAATATTTGGTAGATCTAGTAGAATTCCATGTAGGTAATACAATTGTATTGGAGATTAAATGAAACAGGTGTCCCATATGTATTGTATTCAGTAGATGCCTTCCCTATCTCCTCCCTGTTAAGGCTGGCATATGCCACATCTTGTTGTAGTCTGATGCAATTGTTTCATATAGATTTTAAAATAAATAGCAGAAAATGGGACACCTGGGTGGCACAGCATGTAAAGTGTCTGACTCTTGGTTTGGGCTCAGGTCATGATAGCGAGGTTGTGAAATTGAGCCCTGTATGGGGCTCTGCACTCAGTGTGGATTCTACCTAAGACTGTCTCCCTGTCCCTTTGCTCCTCCCTTTGCTTTCTCTATCTCTCCTTCTCTAAAATAAAGAAATAAAAAAAAATATATCAGAAAATGGACCACAAATTACTGGGAAATAACAGAGCTCACATTTAAAACTTGATTCTGGGCAGCCCGGGTGGCTCAGCGGTTTAGCGCCACCTTCAGCCCAGGGCATGATTGTGGAGACCCAGGATAGAGTCCCACGACGGGCTCCCTGCATGGAGCCTGCTTCTCCCTCTGCCTGTGTCTCTGCCTCTCTCTCTCTCTCTCTCTCTTTCTCTCTGTGTCTCTCATGAATAAATACATAAATAAAATCTTTAAAAATAAATAAATAAAACTTGATTCTACCACTAAGGCAATAACTTAGACTACACACTAGGTGACCTCCGTTTATCTTTTCAGCAAGATGAAACTAAAAACAGAGGACATTGGTATTCTAAATACTGTGAAGATGGATTTTATTGATGGATTCTTCTGACTAAATAATGGTGACTCTATATGAGTCCTTAAAAATTGGTGGTGAGACTGATGAATGTAATTCAGCTTGAAGACTAATCCTTCAAAAATGATAAGCCATATTTTCTGGAAAATATTTTGTTTGAACAAAACCTTATATTAAAAAATAATGAAATCCTTTTTTCAATAAAACCTTGACTATGTGTTCAAAACATTTTATTTTATTTTATTTTATTTTTTTTAATTTATGATAGTCACACAGAGAGAGAGAGAGAGAGGCAGAGACACAGGCAGAGGGAGAAGCAGGCTCCATGCACCGGGAGCCCGATGTGGGATTCGATCCCGGGTCTCCAGGATCGCGCCCCGGGCCAAAGGCAGGCGCTAAACCGCTGCGCCACCCAGGGATCCCCAAAACATTTTATTGAATATCCCCATGTACTGGACACAGTTTTATGTGTTGGGCAAAGAGCAGTGAACAAAATAGACAAATATTTCTGCTCTCATGAAGCTTACATTCTGCTGGAAGTGATACATGACAAAATATAAAACTGTTGAAAAAACTCATCTACTTTGAAGCCAAAGGTCTAAGCCACTTTACTTCTGTCTGCACTGTTCACTCCCACCTGCTCCTTGACTTTAATTTGGAAATTCCTTCTCCAAAGTACAGCTCAACAAATGAAACTGTTATAGCATATAACCATGCATATAGTACTCAAGATAGCAAAGAGGCAAAGTCTGTATCTCTGGCTGGATCTTTACTAGGGTAACTTCTGGAACCCCAGTGCCTTGGAGACTCACCAACTGAGAGAAGCACCTCTTTCTTCCACCCTGTGAATATGAATATCTAAAAATACTTTTCAAATATCAGGCATCTTCTCTTCTTGGTCCCTACACCACTCTTGTGTTGTTGCTGTGCATTGGCATCCCTGGCAGTCACTCTTAGCAGCCATCATTACTGCCATCATTACTGCCACCTCTTTGTCAACCTGTTTCCTAGGAGCTTGGATTCTTAGTTATGACTTGTGTCCTAAGAATGCAGCCTTTACACCTCTTAGATGAACTGAGTGCTGCCCCATCCCTTCCTTCAGGCAGAAAATCGAGATTTTTAATCTCAAGAACAGAGGAGACTATCATTCATTCACTCACCCATTCACTTATTCAGTTATTCTTGTTTATTCATATATTTACTCTTTATGTTACTATCATTAATTTATTAAGATTTATTTAACAAATAATAAATGTACTGAGCACTCTGAAGTATACAAATTAACAAAAAAAGCATTTGTCTGCTGTCACAATATGAGAGTTTACTGGAGGAGGAGGATATTAATTTAAAAAAATCACACAATAAATGCAAAATTTTAGCTGTAATAAGCACAATAAAGGCACATGTTTTTAGATCATTCAAAAGGCATATGTGATATAGTCATGTTTGGTTCAGGGAAGCATTCCTTTAAAAGTGGCTAATCAAGGAGACAAGGAGAGAGACATTGAAAATACTGAGGTGGGGAAAGGACCCAACTAAGAATTCAGAGTCTTTGAAACAGGTGGGAAACTCCAATCTTATCTGGTCCTGTAAACCACCAGGACATAATTCTCTAGACTCTGGTGAGAGTGATTCAGAACATTCTTGTTTGAATCCATGTATAAGATGGAACAGTTGATGCTCAGGAGATACTCAAATATTGTTTCAGTCATCAGTCACATCTTTTATAAGATGGGTTCAAAGGACACCCAAAGCAGAGAAAGCGGAGACTTCATTTAGCTGATGGAACAGTTTGTAGAACAATTTTGACTGTGACTGTCGTTCATGAATGACTTTAATAAAATAACAGAATTTAGATCTCTTAGTGGGGTTAAGACCTTACCTATTTTTCATCACTGGAGGGTACCTATTCTTAGCAAAATAGTCTAATAATTATAAATGACTGATTGTTTTAGATAAATTTGTGAAAGAAATGGTCTTTCTGTTATTACTTCAGTACATCTTTACCACAAGGTTTAAATTCTTAACTTTTCCATTTATGTTCCATAGAAGAATAGCTCTAGAATAGCCTAATCATATCTTATATTAGTTTTGCCTGTTCTAGAACTTCCTGTAAATCATATATTACATATATAAAAATATCTGTTGTTATCTGGTATCTCATCCAGGTTCATCTTTCCCTGGCCATGGATCTATTCCTTTTCTAGTCTATAAGCATCCCAGAGATGTTGTTTGATTTTCTCCTTGGCCAGAGTTAGCATTGACTCTTCAAAAGGAATCTGTGCCTTACTTCTGCTCTTCTCTTTCTTTTTCTCTCATCCCTTGAGATTTGCCATTGCCCTATTCATCCTGACCTGGACTGCTGCTCTAGGAGCTCTTCCTTAGCTACTCAGTGTTGCCACTGCGATGTGATCCAGTTGCATCTGAGTCACCTTGGTAGGTACATACACATTGTAAAAGGAATTTCTCTTAGCCTCCATGACACTAAGCATATTTAAGACTTTTGATGCAAACCAAGATAAAGCTTTAGAGATTTTGTGCCTTCCAATTTAAGTCCTGTGTGTTCACCTGAGCATGATAAGGTTGGAGTATGGAGATAATTTTAAATGAAATTTTATAAATGAGATCTAGTTGCTTTGGATAGGTCTATGTTACTTCCCAGCATCATTTCATTTAGCAGCAGAGTGTGGGTAAGTTAGGCACCTTTTTCCTTTTTCTTAATTCTGGACTCATTTTATACACATTTCCCTGCTACTTGTTATTCTGGGTTGGAGCAAAATAAGTGAGTTCTGTTTATCATCTTCCAGTGAACTACACTAAATTCTTTTGACAGGCACCAGTTGGCAGAGTATTCAACCTTGGGAAAATAAGTGTTCACACACGTACTGCTCCAATGGCATTTCTGGCATTTTAGAGTTTATAGAGTAAATGTTTTCTATTTTTACATATTTGTAAAATATGGAGTAATTTTTAAAATTTAGTTCATTCTTGAGGGCTAAGAGATTTTGTGATGAAAACCTTAAAGATGCCATTTTTTCCATCTAGGGGCTAAAGAAAGCTAGAAAATGAAAATGAGATCTTTTCCCAATATTGTGGTATCACTTCTATATTACTGAGGGCATCAGAGCAAACATAAGAAAGCAAGTCTATGGGGTCGTATGCTAAGGTAAAACATTGGAGTGTTCTGTTTGTTATTTTTTTAATGCTTTGGAATGGCCAATAAATGCTGGATAGAATCTTTACACCAAAGTCAGTCCTCTGAACAGCTGATTCAGGACTAAGGAAATAGGTATTGCCTTAAAGTGAACTATCTCTTCACAACCCCCTAAGAGTCTAGGTTCAAATGTCATGCCAAGAAGAAAGGGAGAAAAGTTTGTGAATTGAGAGTTCCATGGAACTGATTTGAAAGGGTAAGAGGCTAGAAAAAAATAATGTGGATTTTTTTTTCCCTAAATCAAAGAACTTCTTTTGTTTGAAATGATGATCTGGGTCAATCTCTGACCTAGTCAGAAAGCTGTCTCTCTGGGATCCCTGGGTGGCTTAGCGTTTTAGCGCCTGCCTTGGGCCCAGGGCACGGTCCTGGAGTCCCGGGATCGAGTCCCACATCGGGATCCTGGCATGGAGTCTGCTTCTCCCTCCTCCTCTGTCTCTGCCTCTCTTTTTCTATGTCTATCGTGAATAAATAAATAAATAAATCCTAAAAATAAAATAAAATAAAATAAAACCACATCCTAGGAGCACCCATTTGTTCAGTCGGTTAGGCATCCAACTCTTGATTTTGGCTTGGGTTGTGATCTCAGGGTCATGAGACTTTGAGTCCTGTGTTGGGCTCCATGTTGAGCACAAAGTCTGCTTGTCCCTCTCCCTCCTCCCTGCTTTCTCTGAATAAAACAAAAACAAAAACTCTACATCCTAGCTCGTCTTTCTCTTCCCAGCTCTATGCTTCTTGACTCAGAAATCATATTTTATTCATCATTACAGAGCCTAACATAAAACAGCTTTTCAATATTTATTTATTAAATTAAATATATATGTTATGTAAATTACCTATATATAATTATAAACAAAGTGATTTAGGAAATTAGATGAAAAGTATATCTATATACATACATGTATATGTATTTTCTAAATATGTATGATAAATATATAAATATATATTTATATACATACCACATAATCAGGAAACTTCATGCTACCACAAGATACCACATGAGAAAAGATTCAATGGTAACATCCTAAGTCTTTTGGCATAGGGAATGCTTGATGGTGATATGTAAAAAAATGCCTCATCCCACAGCATAATGATTCTAAAGAATAGACAGAGCTTTTATAAGGCTGTGCAATGTGAAGATTAAAGACTGGGGTCCATAGCACAGAGGCAGTCATTTGCAGGGTTAATGAACTCAGGTTAGAGGCCGACTTTGATCATTATAAGGGTTATGAGGCAAGTTGCAGTCATACCAGTGCAGACAGAGAGTATTTGTAACAGGAGACTAGGACACAACAAAGAGGATCCACATACGAGTGGAATTACTCTCTCAGAAAAGTGTTGAGAGCTGTCATCAGTTACTTGGTGAGGTTAAACTGGAGTTTGATGTGTCCTGTACCAATAAATCGACTCTCCTTCATTGCATGTATACAAGTATTAGTAAGACACACCTGTAGCTCTCTTTAATGTGTGGAGGTTTGCTCATTCTAGACAAATCCTTGTGTTGGCTTCATGAAGTCCCAAGTTAAAGAACACCTGTATTTGTTGTTACGTATGGAACTTGACACAGAAGATGGATAAAGTCTAGAATTTAGTGCTCAAAGTGTGTGTAACTTATGAAGCACTTACTTTAAATATTAAGGCTAAAAAGACTTCATATTTTGGTTCCACAAGTTTGGTGATAACCTCACATGATAACCTGATTCTTCTACAATTTCACTGCAGTTTTTAGGCTCCTCTCTTCCTTTACCCAACCCTCTGTAATCTGATATGATTGCAGAGAAGTGAAAGAAGTCAAAAGAGGTGATTCTGTTGAGGTGACTTAAAATTAGTTTAATTATTAATAACAGCAAAATTTAATATAAGATTGCCAAAACTAACACAATTCTTTAAAACCTTTGAGTACAAAAAATTCATCTCTTTGGTTAGATTTTAAGTTAAATGTATTTGGCTAACTATTAGAACATAAAAACATTTGCATAAATACTATGTTCCTTTGGAATAGTTTGTATTTTTAAAGCTCTAGCTTCAAGCTTCAAATACTATAAATTTTATAATGGAAAGGAAGAGGTCCTACCTCATCACCACTTGTTCAAATTCTTTTAAGTTATTCTGTTATTTATGTTCACATTTCTAAATTACACATTTTTTTTATTTACCAATTTCTGTGTATTTGATAAAGTTAGGGAAGTTAGCTCTTAGCAGTCTTAATATCATGCATGCCCTTTCCCTTTCTTCCATTTTTCCAATAAAAATAAGCCATAATCTGGTAATCAGTACTTAACATCTATACAATATGATTATGTAAGTGTGGTTTATAGCTTAGCTAGATATTGTGCTCTGGTTATTATATTTCATTTCCTGTAAAACTTGTTTGGTATTTTCCTTCTTCTTCTGGCTTGTTTAGTTTTCTATGCTCTTATCATTTTATAATTAAGTATTCCAAAAGTCTCCAATAGAATTGTAAATCTTTCTATTATTTTACAAATGGTCAAACATACCACGTATTTCCGGGATTTCTTTTGGGTGTGGCGTTCTCCTTCCTGTCCCCAGGAGAGGGATTGCTCTCTGGCCTACACTGCCAACCTTTGCTGCCTGCTGCTCACTCCTCCACCACTTTGCAATTATGTAAATAAATCTGACAGGATGATTTTAATTAATATAGTAGACAGAATTTCTAGAAAGGGCCCCTGAGATTTCCCACCCTCTAATTTATAGAACCTGTGATAGTGATATGACTCCCACAATTGCGTTACCTTATATGGCAAAATTGACCTTAAGAAGGGGAGATTGCCATATGAGACTTTGCAAGCAGAGACCTTTCTCCAGTTGGTGTTAGAAGAAGGCAGAGGGAAAATCAGAGTTTAAGCACAGGAAGGATTTGATGTACTATTGTTGGCTTAAACGTGGCCAAATTACAAGGAGTGTAGATGTTGTCTAGGAGCCAAAAGGGGTCCCTGGCTGACTGCTAGCCAGGAAATGAGAACCTCAGACCCACGGCCACAAAGAACTGAATTCTTCCAATTACCCAAGGGAGTGAATTCTTCCTTGAGCCTCCAAATGAGAGCCCAGCAGGTCCACCCCTAGGTTCAGGTTTTCTAAGACCCTGAGCAGACTACGTGAGCCTAAATGTAATCTAAAGAACTGTGAGATAATAAAGTTTGTGGTTATTTGTTCTATTGCAATCAAAAATTAATATTGTTAGATTTGATTGTGTGTAATTTCATTGGACAGAAACTAATAATAGTGTAGCTACTAGTATTAGAAAGGAGCAAAATATTAATATACACAACAACATGGATGGATGAAACTGAGAAACTTTTTGTTGATACAAAGAAGGATGGCTCAGTCAGTTAAGCATCCAGCTCTTGGTTTTGGTTCAGGTTATGATATCAAGGTCATGAGATCGAGCCCCTATCTGGCTCCATGCTCAGTGCAGAGTCTGCTTGAGATTCTTTCCTTCTCCCTCTGCCCCTCCCCACTCCCCATTCTTGCTTTCTACATAAATAAATAAATAAAATATTTTATAATATTTATATTTTAAACATAAAATGTGGTCATGTGGGACGCCTGGGTGACTCAGTGGTTGAGCTTCTGCTTTCGACTCAGCGCATGATCCTGGATTCCTGGGATCGAGTCCCACATCAGGCTCCCTGCATGGAGCCTGATTCTCCTCCCTCTGCCTGTGTCTCTGCCTCTCTTCCTGTGTCTCTCATGAATAAATAAATAAATTCTTAAAAAAAATGTGGTCATGTTCTGTGATCCCATTTATATAAAGTCCAAGAATAGGAAAGACTATTTTATGATGGTAGAAATCAGAAAATTGCTGCCTCTGAGGACAGGATAGAAGAGATGGAATTGGATAGAACCAGCCATGAGAGGTCGTTTTTTTTTTTTTTTTTTTAAGATTTTATTTATTTATTCATGAGAGACACAGAGTGAGGCAGAAACGTAGGCAGAGGGAGCCCTACAGGGAGCCTGATGCTGGACTTGACCCCAGGACCCCGGAATCATGACCTGAGCCAAAGGCAGACACTCAACCACTGAGCTGTCCAGGTACCCCACAAGGTCTTTCCAGAGTGATGGAAATACTTGATGTTTAGTTTTGCTGGTGATTTCATGGGTGTATTCAATTTTCAAAATTCATAGAACTGAATACTTAAAGTCTTTTCATCTTCATATAGCTACATTACGCTTCAATACCAAATAAATTAAAATGAAAATTAAATGAATTATCCAAGGTCAAAGTGATCACTGGCACCTCTGAATTGCCAACACCAACATGTAGGGATTCTTCAGATGATGGTGTGGGGTTACCTATGGTATTTCACCTATAGTCTTGAACTTCTTAAGTCTTGTCTAGCCACTCATTTTTAAATATATTTATTTTCTCCCACTTCCCAGCCCCAACAACACAATGAGCTCTTGGGTGGCTTGCAGAATGCCTTGCTCAGGAGAAACATTCCATAATTGGTGATTTAGTTACTCTGTAACAAGGAGAATAAGGGGAAAATACATGATAGAAAAAAGAAAAAAATAACAATAAATTGCATATCTCTCACTTAATTTTTATAAAAGTTTTAACCTCATCTGCTCATCAAATACTCAGCTATTTTTAGCTGCTAGGGCTTTGGTTTTTTAAATATTGTATATAGTATACATGTTTGGGGTTTTAATACACGTTTCTGTTCTACATGGTTAAATAATCCACGTTTAATCACCACCAAGCGAACTCCTGGATCTTGCCTCTTAATACAGCTAGGCTCTTTTACCATCTTAACAAAATAGTTCCCTTTTGAGAGAACTGGTGTGATCTTTTCTTTCCTTCATAAGTAACATTTCTGAAGTGGCCTCCTCTCCTACTATTGCTCCAAAAGAATCTGAATTTGTGATTGCTTTTCCTGCTTGAAACACTATCTTTTCTTAATTAGGTAGTAAACCTTCTACAACATTATTGACTTTAGTTAACAGCAACATACTATCAAGATTTAGATATATATAACATTTTTGTTTAATATAGACCTCCAAAAAATCATTTATGGCTATAATTATAGAATGGGTCCATGAAATATATTTATAACTACATATGTTACATTAAAAATACAAGATAATATAATAAAGCTTAGCCAGAAAACAGTGTACGTTTATAGAATTAAAAGAAAATATCAGGAATAATTGACTTTATTAAGTATTGCTGACCTGTTCCTTTTTCAAATATACCAATCTATTTCGTCTATTTTTAATTAAAACTCACTACCTGTTGTAATCTTACACTAATCCTTGAAAATTAGAGACTTGAAAAAAAAAACAGAAAGAAAAGTGCATCTTGTTGACAGATGATAGAGAACAATATCTGGACTTTTCAGTTTATTGCCTGCTAATTTTGGAAGTCTGGATTATCCTCCAGTGGCTCTCTGATATTTTGTTTCTTCCTCAAATAAGGGTCTGTGGCTCTCTGGTGGTGCCTGCAATTTAGCTTTTGCTTTAGTACTTTCCTTGTCTCAGATAGATGTAACTGAGGATCTAGCTGAAGGCTGAATAATAGAAATATTGATCTTACTGATGACTTATAAGCTAAGATGATTGATGCTTGAGACTTCAAAAGACTTGGATTCCAATGCCTGGTAGGTCGTTGTTCTTAAAAATAAACGACAGTTGTGCTGCCTCAGTACCTTCTTCCCTGGGTCAGAGTCTAGATACCAATACTCTGCCCACATAACCTATAGATTGCTTACTTTTCTTCCACAGCAATTGCCTGGAGATATCTGTGCTCTTGCCCTATGGGAGAGGGAATGAATATAATATAAAATTATCATTTAAAAAATGTAGGTTATTGTAAGCTCCGTACACAGCCTAATGTGGCAAATTTTTAAAATATGATGATCTGTGGTTTTCCCATAGGGTGACTTTGAGGATTAAATACAACACATGTCCATTTAAAAAAATTTTTCTTGTGACCCAGTTTACACATACAGTGTTCATTCTGATGAATTTTAACAGTTTATATACCTATATAGGTGAAATTGTCATAAGAGCCCAATTCCAAAATACCAAGATTTCAAAAGACCTGGATTCCAAATGTCTGTCATGTCTGCAGCAGGTACAATCAATTCCATGGCCTTCTTTGCTTTTCAATTTCTAATTCCAGCTGAACTGCTGCTTTCCACAAATCATTTTCAATACAGTAAAAAACTCAGCCCTTCCTTTGACTTTCAAATTCCATACATTTATAAATCCAGTAGCCTTTTTCCTGAAGATTTGTAGATGTTGGTAGCAAAGAACACTAACTGTCCTTAAAGATTTGTGCTTCTCTTTCCTTGAAGTGTGTATATACATAATGGAATATGTCTGTGTGTGTATATGTGTGTGTGTGTGTATGTGTGTGTGTCTGTGTGTACGGAATATTAGTCATAAAAAAGAATGAAATCTTGCCATTTGTGACAACATGGATGGAGGTAGAGAGTATAATGCTAAGTGAAATAAATCAGTCAGAGAAAGTTGAATGCCATATGATTTCACGCATATGTGGAACTTAAAAACCAGAACAAATGAACAAAGAAAAAAGAGACAAACTATAAAACAGACTCTTTCACTATAGGAACAAACTGATGGTTTCCAGAGGGTAGGTGGGTGGAGTGGGGCAGAGGACAAACCAGCTGATGAGCTCTTAGTAGAACTGTTGAATCTCCATATTGCACACGTGAAACAAATACAACACAGTGTGTTACCTGTACTGGAATAAAAATAAAAAGTAAAATTTCACTAAAAGTAGAAAAAATGAGAGGAAGAAAAACTCAAGAAAGAAAAACACATAAAACAAAAGGAAAGGAAGGCTAAAAGAAAGGAAGAAACAATGAAGTGACAACAGAAGAGAATTTGTCAACCTGAAGAACACCACAGAGGGAGGGGCACCTGAGTGGCTCAATCAGTTAGGAATCTGACTCTTGATTTCAGCTCAGGTAATGATCTCAGAGTCCTGAGATTGAGCCCCAATCTGAGCTGGGCATGGAGCCTGCTTAAGATTCTCTCTCTCCCTCTCCCTCTGCCCCCACTGCTCATGCACATTCTCTCTCTAATTCTCTCTCTCTTTCTCTCTAAAAGAAAAAGGTGACAGGGGCGGGGGGGGGGGAGGATAGTCTTACCCAGTGGCAATGTGTTACAACAGTGTCTAGGCTCCCCTATGTGTTACCTTGTCCTTATGTTCCATATGGTAAATTAATTCCAACAGTGCCTATGGATTCATCAGCTTAACAAAGTGGGATAACTTTCATCTTTAAGATTAGCCAGCTTCCTACATTGATTTTGATTTTTCTCCCTTATGAGCCTCAGTTTACCCTGATATTTTTCTGCCAAATTAAACTATGAATAGTAGGACCTTTGTGTATGATAACTGCATTTCTCCCTGTAAACTGTTAAATCTATTGCCTGTGAGTTTGGTGTTTGTGAATCATCCCATAGTAGTGACCTATGGTGTGTTTACTGGGCCAGCATGCTAGGGGCCAAACTCCAAACTATGATGATCTCACCAAGGTCCTATTCCCAGGTGTTAAAACTGACTAGGAACCTAATTGCATTTGGATTATGGCCCAGGTATCTGCATCACAGCTAATTTTCATTACTGTAGTTATTAACATCATAAATATCAAAGGTTAACATTAAGAGCTCACTGTTCAGATACACTGTAAAGCACTTTGTGTTCTTATTTGTACTTCACAGCAACCTTGCTAGGCGCTATTATAATTTTCAAAAAATAGTCTTCTAAATTGGAAAGTTGTTTCCATCAGCCAAGTTTCAGGTTCCACATGGACCCATAGGAGCAGAAGAGGTTCCTGCCTTGTTAATCTGATAAAAAAAAAAAAAAACTTTCAATGTCTTGATAGATGTCACTTCTAGATTTCTTTCACATCTAAGAGGCCAGAATTATTTCCCTTTTCTAGAAGAGAAAGATAAGGTGCAGAATGTTAATGTGGTAAATTAAACTTGTTCATATTAAAAAATCTAGTTAGTGACAGTGCTAGGAGTTTTGCCCAGGTCTGTCTAACATAAGATATGTTTACTCAATAATTTTTGGTAAGTGAGATATTAGTTTTACATATAACTAACCAATTAACTAACTAGACAAGTAAACACTCCTAAATCATTGAATTTGGTGAAGTCTGACTGTGGGAAATTTAGGAGATTTGCCTTTGGTTGTACATTCTGAATTTACCACCTGTAACTTAAACATTTGCACATGTAGAAAATAAGTCATGAGTGTGGGAAAATTCTCCCCTATTTACTCTTTGGATTCTATTAACTTAGCACGAAAACCCTTCTGGCTTCCTCATAACCCTTATCCATCCACACCAACAGAACTTGAAGTTCTTCCTCTCCAAATAAAGGAATGGAGTGTCTGAGAGCCTAGGAAAGAAATTAGGATGCTCCCAGAGGAGTGAGAGTTTGGAAGAACAGAGGACAGAAAAGATAAACTTGACCAACCAAACAATATGGCCTAAACAAAATTATGGACAGACTGTGGCAGATTCCTATAAATAATTAAAGAGTAATGTGCAAGGATATGGAAATTAAAATCCATATAAGTGACTATTTCTGTGCCAAAGAAACTCCTGATGCACAAATCAATGTAGAATGGCAGTTCTCTGCCAGACTAGTGGTTTAACTTCTCTTGTAAACCACAAAAATGCCCCACTATAAAGATGGGAGTGGAGACAGTGCTCCCCAAACCAGCCCGCACGTTTTTTCCCTTTCACTCTCAGGTTTCTCTTGACTAAAAAGCCACAGCCCTTCTGACATTCAGAAGTTTATTGGATTTAGGTATTTAAGAGAGTCCAGCTGAATCAACATTTCAGTGAATGGACTCTGAGTGAGGGCAGAAGCCCAGGCATTTCCTCATAGCCAGTAGTCATGTGACTCCTCTGTAAAACTTGCTATTGTAGTCCTCTCTGAAGATAGCTAGCTGGGCACAATCCTATTGGATAAGAAAACAATGCCTCACAAAAAGGTGAATTGACTTACACATTGGAGATGGGTGAAAAATTAGAATTCAAATTTCTGGCAAGATAGTAATAATTACAAATGTCTTTTTCTCTAAGCCTGTGTCTTGAAGCTAAAACAATTATGTATTTTCCTTGACTGGATCTTTGAGTGATATCAAAACAATGTCAGGCAACATTAAACTTTCAATTAAAATATTAGAAGCCCTGTGTTTGGCAAGGCCAAGTATTGTTCTAAATAGCTGGACTACTTTAAGTAGTAGATAGAAATGGTAGATTAGCCTTTTTAGGAGTATGTTTTCTTTATAACCAACCAACCAGCCTAGAATATATTTATGTAAAACCTTATAAGGCTCTTAGAGATGTAAGAAACAAGGATAAACATCATGCACTGTACTGCCAATCCCACAGGAAGTTGAAAACATGGAACCACAGAAGTAAAAAGTAATGACTTAAGGGAAAGTCATTTCCTCCTGCTTTAACTTTGATTGAAGTCTATTTTCATTTCATGTGAAGATGCTTAGATCTGGCAATGTCACCCTAAGAGTAAACCAAGCAGTTATAAACAAGCCAGAATCAAAGAGGAAAAAATTATACAGGAATTCTCAATTTGTCTATTCTTCCTACTTTGTAAGTAATCCAGATCATGACTACAAATCTATTAAGGCTGAAACACACTCAGGAAGTAACAATCTATTTTTCTGAAAAAAAATTCTGATGAACAGTACAGCAAATTTTATAGTTAAGAATTAAGTCTTGTGTGCCTAGCTGGCTCAATTGATAGAGAGTGCAACTCTTGATCTTGGGGTTGTGAGTGTGAGCCCCATGTTGAGGATAGAGTTTACCTAAAAAACAGAACTAAATCCTATTAGTAGTGAATAAATGAAAAGTAATAATAAATCTAAATTATCAATAGTAGCACCTAGGGTGAAGGCACCTTATTAAAATGTGTATTTTTCCTCAGATTTTTTAAAATACTGAAAGGATCAGGGCAAGAACATAAGAGTCCTTTCTGAAATTATGCTTTTCTGTTAAATCTCATCTTAAAGAACAAATTTAATATTTCTGCTCTTAATACTGCTCGGTTTCCAGCACTGCCTCAGGTTGTTTGTCCTATGAGAAAGTAGCATGCAAATCATATATATGACTTATAATGATTTCCAGTTGCTAACTTTCCTTAAAACATGGTGCATTCTATTTCATTCCAAATTGAAGTTCCATTCAAGCTCCTTGCATAAGCAGACTCATCAAGTATGTTTTCTCAGTAAGCATTTATTATCTACTATATGTTTAGCAAGGTACTGAGTATTGGCAATACGTGTAAACTCAGTTTGAGGGAGTAGACGGTCATATAAGCAAGTATAATTGATGAGGTACGTTCTGTGCTATATAAAGTATAGATCTAAGTGAGCTTAACTGTTAGAAATAGCATGACCCAGAATCTCCCAAAAGATTCAATAGCCCTTATCACCTCTTATAGCCATGGAAAGGAAATTTAACTAAAGAAGAGTTTGCACAACCCTAAAGAAATCTAAGAAATAAAGTTTCTTCTTCTCATCATGTGGCAACAAAGCATTCAATTTCTGTATGAAAGATGTCCCAAGAGGTCTGTCTCCCCATCACAGAAAAACGATATGCTCCATTTTCTTTTACTCACAGTAAATCTTATTTATTTGTCCATGTCTTTTCCTATCATTATTCACTTTGTTTTTATAAACATTGATTCAGAGACCTAGTTGAGATGATGCATGTGTGTTTATATATGTAAGTATACATGTATACATACATACATATATTTGATTTATGTATATATGTGTTTATATATTTGATTTATGTATATAATGTATGTATATATGAATATGATTTTTGAACAATGTCACTGCATTATCTTTTTAAATAAGTAAAAGGAATAATAACAGCAGTGCTTAGTATTTATTGTTTCTAAAATTGTCTCATTCACAGTATTAGACACTTTACATGTATATTTTTATACTTAATTATTGTGAATTTTATCTACACATACATATGACAAGTTTCATAGATCCATAGTTACAGGTTTGCACACTTTGAACATTTGTATTTAGAAAGATTGCTCTGTCATCTTGGGCTTCATTTTACAAGGAGGAATCTAAAATCTAAAGAGGAAATACACTTTCCCAAAGTCATCTGGAGAATTTGTGGCAAATTAGAACATAAAATAATTTAGTTTATAGGAAGTAAGCTTTTCCCAGCTTATGGAGCTCCTTTATCTACCTTCAAACACTTGCAAATCCAGTTTTTTTTTTATAAGAACATATGAGTTAGATAAAACAAGTAAAATATATTCAAATCTAACCAATTGTTCTGCATAAATTTGGGAATATTTTAAATGAAAGAGAAATGAAATTAAAGAAATAAGAAAAACATTTAATTACACACTAATTCTATTTATTGTCAACACATTATGAATATCAGTGGTTTTTGTCACAACACAATTATCAATATGTTCAATCAGACATTTTTTTCAAATTAAGGCTCAAAAATATTTATGAATGGTAAGAATAAAAGTTACTATTCTAGAGTTGTAGAGATGATAAAAATAATGTTTTATGGAGTAATTGAAAAAGCCTTTATAGAGACAATAGGATTTGACCCAGACTTAAAGAGTTAAGTCTGAATGGACCTAGAGAATTGGAATATATTCCAGGTGAGAAAAACAATTGGAGGAGGAAACAGCATGCTGTGGATGCAGAAAGAATATTTGTCATTCACCAGGAAGTTATCCCATGAACATTTACTGAGTGTTGTGTTAATTTTATTCTTTTCAAATTGCAGAGACATACCCAGACAGTCTCCTGTAATGGAGTTTGTTTTTATTTTGACAAAGTTGTTCTGCTGTAGAATTCCTTTGGTGTCACTATCCTCTCTCTAGATATTTATCTCGGTCTCTGCTCTCTCTCTCTCTCTCTCTCTCTCATCCATTCCCATCTTGGAAGGTGGAGACAAGGGTAGGGAAGAGGACAGCAGAGAGATAAATGAAATACTGATGACACATTTTTCTATGACCTCAAAGAGTTCATGATATCTTAAGAAGGAAAGATGAAGAAAACCCACTATATTCTATAAGAGAGAACATCAGGGATGCCTGGTTGGCTCAGCGGTTGAGAGTCTGCCTTTGGCTCAGAGCGTGATTCCGGAGTCTCAGGACCAAGTTCTACACCGGGCTTCCTGTATGGAGCCTGCTTCTCTCTCTGCCTGTGTCCCTGGCTGTCTTTGTGTGTCTCTCATGAATAAATAAATAAAATCTTGGGGATCCCTGGGTGGCGCAGCGGTTTGGCGCCTGCCTTTGGCCCAGGGCGCGATTCTGGAGACCCGGGATCGAATCCCACATCGGGCTCCCGGTGCATGGAGCCTGCTTCTCCCTCTGCCTGTGTCTCTGCCTCTCTCTCTCTCTCTGTGACTATCATAAATAAATAAATATTTAAAATAAATAAATAAATAAATAAATAAATAAATAAATAAATAAATAAATAAATAAAATCTTTAGAAAAGGAAAGAAAAGGAAAAAAAGAAAAGAAAACAGCAGAGGGTGCTATGAGATCAACAAGAAGGGGCTATTGTTCAGTTGGGAGTTTAGCAAGGGTTCATGGGTAGCTTTCTGTAGGAGATACCTGTGAACCAAGTCTTAAGTATGAGTCAGTAAGGTCAAGGTTTGTAAGGTTGAGGAAACATTATGGGCAACAACATGCATGATTCATCATGAGGTGCATTTGAAGAACTATAGTAATCTGGTATTTCTAGATTATAAAGTGAAAGATGGAGAAGATAAGCAGTAAACCAAGTAATAGTTGGATTGTGTGCCCTGCAATGGTTTGTGCTTGTTTCGTGGCAATGTGTTGCCCTTGGGAGGTTTGAAGCAATAGAGCATAGACTTTCATTTAGAAGGATTATGCTTTTGCCTAGGTGAAGGATGAGAATAAGACAGGAAAAGATGAAGAACTGTATAATGTAAAACACTATGAAATATTTCTTAATTTGGTAGAGTTCATACTACTTTTCCATGTATAATCTATGTCCTGGAATCATTTGCCAGTGCTAGGCTGCATTAGGAAATATGGTGAAATAAATATTGTCAGAGAAAATAGCAAGATAGAGATATGGGGCAAAGAAAATCTCTTTTCTCTTGACTGTTGGATGATGCAATAGAGAGTGAACCAGATAATCTTTCAGTGACAAGCAAGAGTAGCAGATTATTTTTTCACTACAGTACTCCCACTTCTGAAGAAAGCTATGGTCAACACCCCTTCATCATTGAAAAGGCTGAGCTTCCTGTGCCTGTAGCACAAAATGCACGGTTTAGTTTCATCTGTATATAATGGCATGTGTCATCACAGAATACAAAACTTAGCAATACTACCTAGACGTCAATGCCTAGATGTCAATGTTTTCATATGCTGCAGCTGATGATCTGCAAATATCAAATGATCATCCCAGGAAAATTGTATAAAACCCCCCTTTATAATTGCTTGCTTGAGTGGCAGCATTTTAGAGGGATGGAAGTAACACTAGTAGGCAAATGCTGATGAAAGAACCCTTAGCAATCCTGAAAGTTTGTGAAACCTCACATGTGTTTCCTCTGTACTATATCTCAACTAATTTGGCACAATTTTGAGGTGACTGCACTTGTTTGGTTTGCAAATTAGGAGAATATAAGGGTAGGTTACTCATTAGAGTAACTCCAAAATGAGTTTACCAACACAGAAAAGCAGACTGCTTTAAGTTTTATTCTTCATAGTAAAAATCTAACACAGTACAGTTGCATTTTGATATATTCTGATCATGATATAGTAGATGTTAGGATAATGCAGGCAAATCAAACTTGTAAATGAGAAAGGACAGTGGTAATGGAATTTATTTTTACTTGAATTATTCAGGTTGTTTATTTTCTTAGGATAAATTTACTGGATAACTTTGAAACATTCCATTCAACTTTGCTTTTCACTGGCTATTTAACATACTGCAGTGAATACCATAGACTTTCAAATATCATTAGACAAAAATGAAGAAAAGGATTGTCTAACTACTAGTGCAGATAGACATACGGGGACAGTCAGTAATGCTGATTCAAGATACATATTTTGATCCTTCCAAGCAGGGTCCTAATGCAAATTCCTTATGGCTGCATGCTAGAATGTTCTTTTATTTATCTGTATATTTTCCAAGGAGAAAGCAGAGATTCTTCTATGAGAGGATGTCTATTTTGCCAGGATTTCCTATTCCACAGAGAAAGGGTGGGTTGACATTGTGTAAAACTCCACAAGCTCCCACTCCAGCTCTGGTGTCATTTCCATATTGAACCCCAAATAGCTCTTTCCTGAGTGCAGCTGGTGATATCACAAGAGGCTTTGCAAAACTCCAAGTTAAAAGAATCAGAATGGGGATTTGGGGAAATGGAACCCTTCACCTCATCGTAAGCAGCGTTGCATTCCAGTTCATAGAACTAATTAAAGTTGATTTATTATTTTCATGTCAAAGTAGCACCAGGCTCAGTCTCCACAAAGAGAAAGAGGCCAAATCAATAGTTATCTGCCTTTCTTTTGTTTTGAGTTTTTTCTTTTCAACTGTAAATTTAGAAAGACCATGAAGGATGCACAGTCTAATTATCTGAGTCACTGTTAGCAGAGTTCTCTATCTTCCCTTCTTTGCTTAATTGCATAGAGGAATGCCTTCCTCAGAAATCTGTATTTGACTGTGAATCTTAAACATCAAAAGTTATAAGTGAATCAGGACCTCCCTTTTACAGCATTTGTTTTTAACCCTTGGTCCCATTTGTTACATTTTCATACTAATAACAATGTACATCACACTTACATACATTTCTATACATTGCAAGTATATGTTTATAAATATACATTTTCATTTATAATTCTTTCCAGCATAGGTCTAAAATATAATAGATGCTTAACAATTAACTAATTGGATAATTAGACAAACATTTGAAGAATTATCACTATAACAAAAGCTAAATCATTTTTCTTTGAATCTTACATAGAATTTGCTTACCTTTTTTAGTGTGTGTCTGATCTATATATTTGTTTTTGAAATAATAAATACATTTCTGTGCATATTAAGCTTTAGAAAAAGCTTAATAAAAAGCTTCTTTTATTGAAATCCCAAATGCTTACAGTGAATCTAGGAGAATAATGTGAAAAGCAAACATATATTGTTAAAAAAAGAAATTGAAACTAGTTCTTTTTTTTTTAACATTCTGAGTTTTTAGTGGGAACTTTGTCTTAATCTTTTATACTTGTTGCATTGTTTAGATAAGCACACATGTTTTGCCTCGAGTAGATTTATTCTGGTTTGGGTCATTGAATGGGTGGGGTTTAAAATATTCATAAAGAAGGAAACAAAAGTGATGGTAATATTACGATAAGGAACAAAAGTGCCAAAGTTCATTTTTAATATTCACCAATGTGTGGCCACTTGTTAAAAATGATCCCCAAAGTGTTATTAGAGGACTGTATTATGTGCTTCTTTCTTTGTATTTTCACAATACAAGGGAAAAAAAGCCACAAAAATTTTTGGATTGATCTATTTCTTCTTGGCTGTGGAAATTTACATTAAGTAATCAACAGGCAGCCAAATACCACAGAGCTATTATCTTTCAGGACTTGTTTCAGGGTGGTACTGCTCCTGGCTGAGTATCTCCAAGTCTAGTTACCATTTGCAGATTTTATGCAACTTTTATCATGCGTTTCCATAAAAACAAGATGATCATATTAGTGAATGTGTGTAAGGGAAAAGGGTAGTCTCAGAAAACTCTACTGCAGTCCTTCTAGATGCAGTCTCCAGCTGGGTTTGACTCGTGCCGTATCAAGAGGGAAGATAGCAGGTGCACTTAAGATGGTTTTGTTTGAGTCAAATGATCAGGCCTCTCCTGTTTTATCTTAAACTTGTGAAGACGGTTTATGTTTCTGATGAGGGCAGCCAAATAATGCACTGGTAACCCAAGCCTATTCATCCCCTGGCTATGGGGTATGTTACATTATACTTTACCTTTCAACCCAGGGGATGATCTGAGTTATAAGGTGTTGTGTGCTTCCCCTGAACGGAGGTCCATCTTTCAGATTAGCCTTAGAAACCTCACCTCTGAACTCAGTCTTCCACCTAATGTTTGGAGGAGGTGAGTACAGTTCAGTGAGTCCACAGACACTTACCTTGTCCCTCTGTTTTTGTTTTCACTTGTTTTAGTGCATGGTATCAGCAGTATTGAACTCATTGTGTTCCTCTTCATGCTTGTTATCCCTTTTGTCTTAGTTGGTGGCACCAATTTTCATTAACTTTTCAAAACTGGGAGTCATTGATTCTTCCCACTCACTACGAGTTTTGACCTCTAGCTCCATTTTTCCTCTTGGACTCTGTTCCTGTAATTTGTTTCCATTGGCTTGTTCAATATAAAATTCATCAGAAGAGAATTAATTTCTATAACAAAGCTATTTCTCGTATAGACAGAAGGAAAAAAAGTAAAGCAAAAGGGAAAGGAACCTCATATCTTCTCAAACATTTGTTTAATAAATTACAACATTGCAAAAATTCCATCTTCTTCCAGATGATTAAAAAAAGAATATTAGGGTGCTTGGGTGGCTCTGGCAGTTAAACATCTGACTCTTGATTTTGGGTGAGGTTCTGATCTCAGGATTCTGAGATTGAATCTTGCCTCAGGCTCCATGCTCAGCCTGGAGTCTGCTTGAGATTCTCTCCCTCTCCCTCTGCCCCTTACCCTACTTGCGCACATGGGCATGTTCTCTCTTAAATAAATAAATAGATAGATAAATAAATAAATAATAAATGAAATTTAAAAAAGAAAATTTTAAAACAATGAATTATACTTCAGTATATTTCTTGTTTTTTGTTTAAAATGTGTACTTTCCTCATTTATAAAAAACTGCTGTATATTGTAAGGACAGTGCATGTGTTATAGGAAATTTATAAAAGATCATAAATAAATACTTTTTAAGAAAAAATAGAAACTAGAGAAGGGACTTAATTTTACCTTTAGTCTGATGTAAGAATGGACATGATTAAAAAGTTAATTATGGGGATCCCTGGGTGGCGCAGGGGTTTGGCGCCTGCCTTTGGCCCAGGGCGCGATCCTGGAGACCCGGGATCGAATCCCACGTCGGGCTCCCGGTGCATGGAGCCTGCTTCTCCCTCTGCCTGTGTCTCTGCCTCTCTCTCTCTCTGTGACTATCATAAATAAATAAAAAAAAAATAAAAAAAAATAAAATAAAAAATAAAAAGTTAATTATGTTGAATTTCCTGGTAGCAAAAAAGATGACAAAAATAAGATATCTGTTAGATCTATTTATATAACTTATCACAGGTAAACAGCAAACCTCAGAGATTTAAGAAATACTCTCCTAAATTCTTTGCAGTTGTGAAATCTGAAACCCTTTATTTATCTGAGACAACCTCTCTCCCCTGGTCTTGCCCTTCCCTGAATCACATAGCCAAGTGATTTTCTAATTGAACTCTTGATTCTAAAATTCAAGAATGATGATATTGACTTTATTTGTTAATAAATTTTTTTCCTGGATCTTAATCATTTTCAGCTATGAATTCTTTTAAAAAGCTTATTAATTCCCTCAGGAAACTAAAGCATCATTAACTAATGTATTTGTGTACCAAATAAGATAATGGCATAAAAGTGATAGATATGATCATCAGGAACTTATCATAAATATCTATGAAATTAAACACCATTAGCTATGTAGATTTTAAGTTACAGAATTTATATACTTTTTTAATAAATTTTAGTTAGATTCAATTAATTAACATATAATGTATGATTGGTTTTAGAGGTAGACATCAGTGATCAGTGATAATACCCAATGTTCATGACCTCACATGCCCTCTTTAATGCCCGTCACCCAGTTATCCTGTGCCCCCATACCCCTATCCTCCAATGACCATCAGTTTGTATCCTATGATTAACAATCTCTTATGGTTTGTCTCCCTCTCTGATTTTGTCTTTTATTTTTTCCTCTCTTCCCTCTGATCTTCTGTTTTGCTTCTTAAATTCCACATATGAGTGTTAAATTTAGTACTTAAAAAATCATAAAGTGACTTTCCACTATGGCTGGGTAAATTAATATGTGTCTCTGACAGGAAATATGTGATGTAGTAGTTACAAAAAAGAATCAATTCTAGAAAACAAAGGCAAGAAATTGTGTCCTTCTTTACTCTTGACTTACACATTAGTTCTAGAGCCTGATATGTGATTTAGTTCTGATAGCTACTGTATTCTTTTAATATTTAAAATCTTAGATATTTCTTTTCTTTTACACTGAGCCCTTTGGGTGGCTTGGCACACACTTCTTTGAGGCTTATCCTATAATTGAGCCTCTGATAAGCAAGAAAAACATACCCATTCACTCTAGCAGTTCTGTAAAGATTTGGTACTTCCTATCCAGATTAACAGGTAGTGCTGAAATTACTGTGAAACAAATCAATTGGTCATTCTATAAAGAAGCACAAATTGTGTATGTTGACCATCTTCTTTCCGTGCCTCCAAAATGTCTGTGAACAGATTCTTTCGAACAGGGAGTATCTCAACCATACAGGTGGATGGGATACAGATGGGCTGCAAAAGAACATAAATAGGCCAAAGTTCACACTAGTTTGATGAATAAACAAAGGTCACAAAAGCTGGAAATACCTGCAGTCTTAGCAGGCTTCATGTTTCTGCTGAGTCAAGTCTAACAAAAACAAAGGGTTAGGTGTCAGTAACTAAACACGGTGCTCGTTCTTGTTTTTTACTTCTTGTTGCTTTGTTTTGTTTTAATATAAATTAGTTATATTGTGAAAGATAACTTCTCTGACTGAATCTGTGATTCAGTAAGTATCAAAGACTGTAAATTTATGAGAAATAAATAATGCTTTAACTCAGTTCCTTTTGGTGCCATTCGATTTAACTGAGTCTCTGTGGTAGATTCAGAGATAAGCAAGGGGAGGATCATAAGCAAAAAATGTAGCTGGAGGATCAGTATTTTATGTGGAATATAAAGTCTAATGTGACCATATTGTAAGATAGTAAAAAGTGCTACGAAAAAGGGGCAGAGATTCTGCTTGACAAGTTCAAATACGTTGCCTGGAACTTAACAAATGGGTACAGTTTTCACATGCGTTAATCTAGACAATACACTAGTGGCAACATCTTTTGTTGTTGCTTTTCAGTCTTTGTATTTAGTTGGGAATGGAGAGAAGATGAGATTAATTCTAAGTCTTTCTGTGAGTTTCTACTAAATTCCTTCACTTGGACCTTACAATTTTACAGTCCTTCACAAGCTGATTACCACATGAGCTCTCTTATTCCCCTACTTATTATTATTATTATACTCCAGATCTTCTGAACATTTTACAAATTCCATTATGAGCCCTACTTTTTCATGTTTTCTCACCTTTATATGTATATGCTGCTTCCTTTGCCTGGAGTGCTCTTCTCTTACTCTCTATGTGTTATTCCTTTAAAGCTCAATATTAATGTAGTAGTTGCCAGTTGCTCTAACCTTGCTATACAGATAGCCACTTATATTTCCTTCTTTTTCCATGTATTTCATTATAAATGGTCTGGCCACTTATTAGGCTGTGAACCTATGTTCATCCTCTTGGCAGTGCAGTGGTTCCTAAGTATATCTAATGCATGAATAAATGAAGGCCGATATCATCTATATAATCTTTCCGAACTATTTCTCTCAGGAATGATGCTACCTTCTTTTAATTGCTGGTGAATTTATAGCTTTATGGAGTTCTGAAAAATCAACTTTGTAAGTGAATTCTAAAATATTAACTACCTATAACATTTAGAAAATCTTTAATAGATTTTTTGAGAAGATTAATGGTTTATTTTATTTTTTTAATAATAAATTTATTTTTTATTGGTGTTCAATTTGCCAACATACAGAATAACACCCAGTGTTCATCCCGTCAAGTGCCCCCCTCAGTGCCCATCACCCATTCACCCCCACCCCCCACCCTCCTCCCCTTCCACCACCCCTAGCTCGTTTCCCAGAGTTAGGAGTCTTTATGTTCTGTCTCCCTTTCTGATATTTCCTACCCATTTCTTCTCCCTTAGATTTTTTCTTTACAAATGCTTAAATGCATTTATTCAACAAGTATTTGTTAAATATCTTCTGTGCTAAACCCTGTTATTTTATGTTACTTTATGAGGTAATATGAGAGATATGGACAAAATATACTCATAGTGTTTAATCAACATTTATAAAATGAGGGGTGCCTAAGTGGCTCAGTTGGTTAAGCATTTGACTCTTGATTTTGGCTTGGGTCATGAACTGAGGGTGGTGAGATTGAGCCCCGAGTGGGGCTCTGCACTCTGTGCGGGGTCTGCTTAAGATTCTTTCCCTCTGGCTCTCCTCTCCCATGAGCTCTCTGTCTCTCTCTAAACTAAATAATAAAATCTTTAAAAAATATTTATTAAATGAATGCATAATGAAACAATAATGAGACACCAGGAAGAATGGAGTAGACATTGTCTTGGGGATTTAAAGTGGAGAGAAGAGCATTATCATTCTTTTCATTTAAAAGTTTTAAGATTAGTATTATTATAGTAAATAGCCTGCAACATGAAATCTACTCTCTTAACACATTTTTAAGTGTGCTGTATAGAATTTTTACTTTAGGCACAATACTGTACAGTAGCTCTCTAGAATATTTTCATCTTGCATGACTGAAACTTTATATCCCTTGAGCAACATCTCCCCATTTCCCCTCCCCCCAGTCCCCTGACAACCCTGTTCTAGCTTCTGCTTTGATAAGTGTGACTTTGTTAGAAACTTCCTGTAAGTGGAATCATGCAGTATCTATCCGTTTGTGAATGGCTTCTTTTACTTTAGTATAGTATAATCTCCTCAAGGTAAGCTATGCTGTGGTGCAGGACAGGATTTATTTCTTTTGTATTTCTGAATATTTCATTGTATGTATATATCACATTTTCTCTAACTATTCATCTGTCTATAGGCACTTAGGTTGCTTCCATCTCTTGTCTGTTGTAAATAATGCTGCAGTGAACATAGGAGGGCAAATATCTCTCTGAGATCCTAATTTCAATTCTTTTGGATAAAAACCTATAGGTAGGATTGCTGGATTGTATAGTAGTTCTATTTTTAATTTTTTTGAGGAACCTCCATACTGTTTTGCCATCACAATGCACCATTTTGCATTCTTACCATAGTGCACAAGGGTTACAATTTCTCCACATCTTTGCCAAAATGGGATTGATGGATTGATTTTTTTGTTTATTTTCATTTGTTTTATAATGGCCATACTAACAGGTGTGAGGTAATACTTTATTGTGGTTTTGGTTAGCATTTCTCTGAGGATTAGTGATCTTGAACTTATTTGCCATTTGTATGTTTTCTTTGGAGAAGTGTCTATTCAAGGCCTTTACCCATTTTCTAATTGGATGATTTAACTTTTTGCTATTGAGGAATTATTTATGTATTTTGAATATTAACTCCTTTTAAATATATAGTTTGCAGCTATTTTCATACATAAGGTAGGTTGCCTTTTCATTCTGTTGATTGCTTACTGGCTGTTCAGAGCATTTCAGTTTGATGTAGTCCCATTTGCCTATTTTTCTTTTGTTGCCTGTGCTTTTGTCATCATATTCAAGTTAGCATTGCTGAGACCAATGTCATGAATGTTTTCTTCTAGGGGTTTTTCAGTTTCAGGTCTTATGTTTAAGTCTTTAATCTATTTTAAGTTGATGTTTGTGTATAGTATAAGATAGGAATTCAATTCCACTCTTTTGCATTTGGCTGTCCAGTTTTCCCAGCATCATTTGTTGAAGCACTATGCTTTTCCCATTGTGTATTCTTGACACCTTTGTCAAGGACAAGCTGATATATGTGTGAGTTTATTGCAGGGCTCTTTCTTCTGTTCTTTTGATCTGTATGTCTGTTTTTAAGCTTGTAACATACTATTTTGATTATGTACTATAATATGTTTTGAAATCAGGAAATGTAAAGCCTCCAACTTTGTTCTTCTTCAAGATTATTTTATCTATTCAGGGTCCTTTGTGGTTTCTTATAAATTTTCAGATTGTTTTTCTATTTCTGTAAAAAAAAAAAAAAGTCACTGGACTTGTGCTAGGGATTGAATTGAATATAGAGATTGTTTTGAATAGTAAATGTTCCAATCCATGAACATGGGATATCTTTCCATTTATTTATACTTCTTTACTTCTTTCAGCAATGTTTTATAGTTTTCAGTGAACAAATCTTTCACATCCTTGCTTAAGTCTACTTAGGAATAAAGGTTTATTCTTTTTTTTGTGTTTTTGTGAATCAGATTATTAGTTTGCTTTTCAGTTTGCTAATATGTAGAAATACAGAAACAACAGGTTTTTGTATGCTGATTTTGTATTTTGCAACTTTACTGAATTTATTTATTGTAACTGTGTGTATGCTTAGTATCTACCTATAAGATCATATGATCTGAAACTGGAGATAATTTTACTTCCTTTTTCCATTGTGCATGCCTTTCATTTCTTTTTCTTGCCTAATTTCTCAGAGTAGTCATCCTTGCATTGTTTCCTATCTTAGAGGAAGAACTTTCAGTTTTTCATCATTGAACATGTTAGCTGTGGGCTTTACATTCATGTCCTTTATTATGTTCATCAGGGATGTCAGCCTGTAATTTTTTTTCTTTTTAAAAGATTTTATTTATTTATTCATGAGAGACACATAGAGAGTGGCAGAGACATAGGCAGAAGGAGAAGCAGGCTCCCTGAGGGGAGCCCACTGTGGCACTTGATCCCAGGACCCCAGGATCACGACCTGAGCCAAAGGCAGACACTCAACCATTGAACCACCCAGGTGTCCCTGCCTGTAATTTTCTTGTAGTGATTATTTTTCTGGCTTTGGTAATAAATGTAATGGTGACTTCATAAAATTAGTTTGAAGGTGTTTTCTCCTCTTCAATGTTTTGAGAGCTTGAGAAGATTCAGTGCAAATTATTCTTTAAATATTAGAATTCATCCGTGAAGCCCTCTGGCCCTGAGTTTTTCTTTGTTGAATTGTTTCTGATTACGGACCAATTATGCTAATTATACTTCTGTTCAGATTTTCTATTTCTTCATGCTTCAGTCTTAGTAGATTGTATCTTTCTAGGAAATTATTTTTTCTAGGTTCTCCAATTTTTTGCTGTATATTTTTTTTTGTAGTAATCTGTTACCATCCTCTTTGTTTCTACAGCATCAATTGAAATTCCTCTTTGCTTTCTTATTTTATTTATCTATTTTTTCTAAGTTAGCCTAAAATTTTTTTGTCAATTTTACTGTTCTTTTCAAAACACCAATTCTTAGTTTCATTTAATTTTTCTACTTCCTATTTTGTTTATTTATACTTTAATCTGTATTATGTCTTACTTCTGCTAACTTTGGACCTAATCTGTTTTTCTAGTTAATTGAAGTGTAAAGTTAGGTTGTTTAACTGGCATCTTTTAAAATAAGTAGGTGTGTAATCTTTGAACTTTCCTCTTAGTACTCTTTTGTTACATCCTTTAAGTTTTGTTTTGGTATATTGTGTTTTGTTTGATTTGTCCCAAGATATTTTCTAATTTTCATTTTGATTTTTTCTTTGACACATTCTAATTTTTTCATTGATTTCTTTTGACCTGTGGGCCCAAGACTTTGTTGCCGTTTTGTTAACTGTTTTGTCTTCTAGTTTTTCCACTCATTGTCTTCCTTTAGGTTTCACTGATTTTTTTTTTTTTTTTTTTTTTTTTTGCTTTGATTCCTTCCTTGTTTTCTTTTGTATATCTTTTATGGGTATTTTCTTTGTGATAATCATGGGGATTACATAAAACACTTCATGGTTATAGTCATCTATTTTAAGATGATAACTACTTAATTTCAGTCACATACATAGCTTTTTAAAAATACTTTTGTCTTTTGACTTTTGTAACTGAGTTAAAAGTGATTTATTCTTTTGCATGTGGTTGTCCAATTTTCCAACACCATTTGTTGAAGGAACTGTCTTTTTTCCATAGGCTATTCTTTCCTGCTCTGTTGAAGATTAGTTGACCATAGAGTTGAGGGTCCACTTCTGGGTTCTTTATTCTGTTCATTGATCTATGTGTCTGTTTTTGTGCCAATACCATACTGTCTTGATGATTGCATCTTGTAATATAACTTGAATTCAGGAATTGTGATGTCTCCAGCTTTGATTTTCTTTTTAAATATTCCCTTGGCTATTTGGGTTTTTTTTCTGGTTCCATTCAAATTTTAAGATTGTTTGTTCCAGCTCTGTGAAAAATGTTAATGGCATTTTAACAGGGATTGCCTTGACTGAGTAGATTGGTTTGGGTAACATAGACATTTTCACAATATTTGTTCTTCCAATCCATGAACATGGAATGCTTTTCCATTTATTTGTTTCTTCCTCAACTTCTTTCATAAGTGTTCTATAGTTTTCAGAGTACAGAGCCTTGACCTCTTTGGTTAGGTTTATTCCTAGTTATCTTATGCTTTTTAGTTCAGTTGTAAATGAGATCAATACCTTGATTTCTCTTTCTTCTGCCTTACTGTTAGTGTATAGAGATGCAACTGACTTCTGTGCATTGATTTTATGTCCTGCAACTTTGCTGAATTCTTGTACCAATTTGAGCAATTTTTTTTACTGGAGTCTTTTGGGTTTTCTACATACAGTATCATGCCACCTGTAGAGTGAAAGTTAGACTTCTTCTTTGCCGATTTCGATCACTTTCTTATACTATACACAAAAATAAATTCAAAATGGATGAAAGACCTAAATGTCTTTAGGTGACATAAATGTGAGACAGGAATCCATCTAAATCCTAGAGGAGAATTCATGCAGCAACTTCTATGACCTCAGTCATAACAACTCCTTGCTAGACAAGTCTCCAAAACCAAGAGAAACAAAAGCAAAAATGAACTATTGGGATTTCATCAAGATAAAAAGCTTTTGCACAGCAAAGGAAACAGTCAACAAAACTAAAAGGCAGCCAACAGAATAGGAGAAGATATTTGCAAATGTCTTATGAGATAAAGGGCTAATATCCAAAATATATAAAGAATGTATCAAACTCAATACCCCACTCCCCCAGAAAAATCTGGTTAAGAAATGGACAAATTGTCAGAAGACATGAAAGACATTTCTCCAAAGACATACAGATGGCCAACAGACACATGAAAAAATGCTCTACTTCACTTAGCATCATGGAAATTAAAATCAAAACCACAATGAGATATACCACCTCACACCAGTCAGAATAGCCAAAATTAACAACTCAGGAAACAACAGATGTTAGCAAGGATACAGAGAAAAGGGAACTCTTCTTGCACTATTGATGGGAATGCAAACTGGTACAGCCACTCCTGAAAACAGTGTGGAGGTTCCTTAAAAAGTTAAAAATAGAGTGACATGATGATCTGGAAATTGCACTACTAGATATTTATCCAGAGGATACAAAAATAGTTCAAAGAGGCACATGTACCCCAATGTTTATGGCAATACTATCAATAATAGCCAAATTATAGAAAGAACCCATCAACTGATGAATGGATAAAGAAGATGTGGTATGTATAAATATAGAGTGAATATTACTCAGCCATAAAGAAGAATGAAATCTTATCATTTGCAGTGATGTGAATGGACCAAGAGGGTATTATGCTAAGTGAAATAAGTCAGCCAGAGAAAGACAAATACCATATGACTTTACTCATATGTGGAATTTAAGAAGAAAACAGATGAACATAGGTGAAGGGAAGGAAAAATAAAATAAGGTGAAAACAGAGAGGGAGGCAAACCACAAGAGACTCTTAACTATAGAGAACAAACTGAGGGTTGCTTGAAGGGAAATGGGTGGGGGAATGGGATAATTGGGTGATTGGCATTAAGGAGGACACGAAGGTGTTATATGCAACTGATGAGTCACTAAATTCTACCTCTGAAACTGATAATACAGTATATGTTAATTAAATTGAATTTAAATTAAAAATGTTAATAAAAAGAAAGGGAGAAAACTAATTTATGCACTACCATTACAGTATTACATTTATTACATACATTTATTTATACATTCATATACATTAATACATATGTATATACATATGTATATGTATGTATGTATATACATATACATGTACACATACATATATATTTATACATTTATTATGTACATATTACAGTTTTCTGGCTTTTCAGAATACATTTATATATTTTTTTACTGTATATATTTACCAATATACTTACTATATTACTAAATATATAATAAATATATTTATATGCTATATTACTATATATTAAATATATTTAGTATTATCTACAAACTTTATACTTTCATATGCTTTGTGTTGCTGCTTAGTGTGTTTCATTTCAACGTGTATTCCCTTTAGCATTTCTTGTAAGGCAGATCTAGTTGTGATAAACCGCTTTAGCTTTTATTGATCTGAGAGTGTCCAGTTCTCCTTCATTTTTGAAGGACAGTTTTGCTCCATTTGTATTGTTAATTGGCAGGTTTTTTTTTTTTTTTTAATTTTAGGACTTCAAATATATCATCCCATTATCTCTCTCTCTCTCTCTCTCTCTTTAAGATTTTATGTGTTTATTTGAGAAAGAGAGCACAAGCAGAGAAGAGGGGCAGAGAGAGAAGCAGATTCCTTCTTGAGCAGAGAGCCTGACCAGGCCTGGATTCCAGGACCCCAAGATCGTGACCTGAGCTGGAGGCGGCCACTAAACTGACTGAGCCACCCAGGTGCCTCTTATCCCACTATCTCTTGATCTACAAAGCTGTTGCTGAGAAATCCACTGAAAAGCTTATAGAGTTCCCTAGTATGGACTTTTCTCTTATAATTTTTATATGATTCTTTTATAATTCTGCTTTTATGATTCTGACAATTCAATTATAATTAGAATTTTATAATTTTGACAATTTGATTATAATGTACTTTGGTGTGGAATTCTTTGGGATTGGCCTATTTGAAATTTTTTTGAAGTTCTCAAATCCTTATCTCCATATCCTTCTTTAGATTTGGGAAGTTTTTAGCCATTATTTCTTTACATAAGATTTCTGTCCCTTTCTCTCTCTCTTCTCTTTCTGACTCGAGAATGTATATCTTGGTTCATATAATGACATTCCATTAATCTCTTAGCTTTTCTTTACTCTGACATTCTTTTTTTTCTTTCTTACTGGATAATTTCAAATGACTTATCAAGTTTGCCAATTGTTTTTCTGCTTCATCATGTCTACTGTTGAACTCTTTCAACAGTGGTTTTGATTTGTATTTCCCTGATGGCAAGTGATGCAGAGCATTTTCTCATGTGCTTGTTGGCCATGTCTATGTCTTCCTCTGTGAGATTTCTCTTCATGTCTTTTGCCCATTTCATGATTGGACTGTTTGTTTCTTTGCTGTTGAGTTTAATAAGTTTTTTATAGATCTTGGATACCAGCCCTTTATCTGATATGTCATTTGCAAATATCTTCTCCCATTCTGTAGGTTGTCTTTTAGTTTTATTGACTGTTTCTTTTGCTGTGCAAAAGCTTCTTATCTTGATGAAGTCCTAATAATTCAGTTTTGCTTTTGTTTCTCTTGCCTTCATGGATGTATCTTGCAAGAAGTTACTGTGGCCGAGTTCAAATAGGGTGTTGCCTGTGTTCTCCTCTAGGATTTTGATGGAATCTTGTCTCACATTTAGATCTTTCATCCATTTTGAGTTTATCTTTGTGTATGGTGTAAGAGAATGGTCTAGTTTCATTCCTCTGCATGTGGATGCCCAATTTTCCCAGCACCATTTATTGAAGAGACTGTCCTTTTTCCAGTGGATAGTCTTTCCTGCTTTGTCGAATATTAGTTGACTATAAAGTTGAGGGTCTACTTCTGGATTCTTTATTCTGTTCCATTGATCTATGTGTCTGTTTTTGTGCCAGTACCACACCGTCTTGATGACCACAGCTTTGTAGTAAACCTGAAATCTGGCATTGTGATGCCCCCAGCTATGGTTTTCTTTTTTAAAATTCCCCTGGCTATTCAGGGTCTTTTCTGATTCCACACAAATCTTAAGATGATTTCTTCCAACTCTCTGAAAAAAGTCCATGGTATTTTGAAAGGGATTGCATTAAATGTGTAAATTGCCCTGGGTAGCACTGACATTTTCACAATATTAATTCTTCCAATCCATGAGCATGGAATATTTTTCCATCTCTTTGTGTCTTCCTCAATTTCTTTCAGAAGTTTTCTGTAGTTTTTAGGGTATAGACCATTTACCTCTTTGGTTAGGTTTATTCCTAGGTATCTTATGGTTTTGGGTGCAATTGTAAATGGGATTGAATCCTAATTTCTCTTTCTTCAGTCTCATTGTTAGTATATAGAAATGCCACTGACTTCTGGGCATTGATTTTGTATCCTGCGACACTGCCTAATTGCTGTATGAGTTCTAGCAATCTTGGGGTGGAGTCTTTTGGGTTTTCTATGTACAGGATACTGTCCTTTTTAAAATCTTTCTCCCCAAAGGGCAGTCAAAGTACGATTATTATATATGAGTTTATATTTCTCTCTGTATATTTTAATCTTTCAGTGACAATATATTATATGTATTATGAGAAATCTTTATGTTTTTCCTGATGTTTAGGTTCCTTTTTGATTTGAAACATTCTTCTTGGTCTCCAACCAATGTACTGACTCCACTCAATTACTTCATATACCTTTCTATATATTTTTTACATTTCTAAAATGAATGGAAACTAAGAGGTCTTTTCATGATTAAAAGGTAAGCTCATCTTAACAATAACGGGATTGTGGATCTTTTGTCTCATTTTCATCATTAATAAGGACAATAAGCATTTTTATTTTTAGCAGTAAGTAATTTACCAAGGCACATCAATATCAGCATTTCCCTGATTGATCATATCAGCAGCTGTTTGGAACAGGTCACATTGAAAAGAACATTGATTTTAGCCCCAGAACTTAGAGTATATTGGAACTACTATATAGCTGACTGCCACAAAATAACAAATCCTACTTACTTGTGTCACCCTGATGCTATCTATGATATGTTATGCATATTTTTCTATATAGAAACCTCATAAGCTAATTGCTTCACAAAGTCAGTTTTCTGCTAGACTGGGTCTTTGTCTAGGTGGTTTTAGTTACTACATGATCCTTCTTCATCCCTTAATATGTCTGGACTTTTCTATTTTACAGAGCTTTTCTTTATCCTATTGCTTCTTGCTGTAAACCAGTAAGGTACTGAGACCTACTAATGACCCAATTTTAGGAATGAAGAAATATTACAATTATATAGCAGTTCACAATGAAATGTAGTAGGAATGGAATCTAGTTATTTTTTAATCCATGGATTCCAAGCCTAGTGTTCTTTATCAATGTCCACATTGCCTCCCTGACCATTTACCATGTTCCTAACTGTCATGTCAATAATCATCACCCTCACAAAGGCAATCTGGTTGACCAAATCATGGAAGCCAGGCCTATATCCTACCTTCTCATATACCATATACCTAGTCCTTATTCTATGTAGCCTAATACAGATTCTATCTTATTTCTTACCCAAAGATACTACTAGCTAGGCAGTGGCTTCTGAGAATGAATAAAAAAAAATAGTTCTTGCAGTATCTGGGATTCATATAAACATAGTCACCATATTTATCTCATTTGTACCTTCGTGTTTTCTTCAAAGACTATCTTTGAGGTTCAAATCAGGCTGGTTTTACTTGTCATGAGAACAGAATTTATCGAGAGAACGTTATTGTTCTTGCCTAAACTAGTGTTGCTCTGAATGGAACAAAGGTGGTGACACTCCCAGATCTGAAAGACCCTCCAGGCTGTGAAAGATCCAGAAGTTACCCAGATCCCTGGTATTTTTCAGGACACAAGGAAACCTTGCACACAAGGGTGCAAAGGCTGACCACCACCTAGCTTTTTCTATGATTGCTCTTGACCATTTTTGAACCTGAAGAAAAATGGAACAAAATGCCTCTTAAGTTCTAAGAGTGCGCCCACAACCACATTTTTGTCCATTTTAGTCAATTCAAAATATTTGGAATATTTGTATGATAGTTGTCTAGACAGTAACTTTTAATCCTAAAGACTATTTTCCATAATTGCTCTTACTTTATTTCCATTTTATTTACTTTGAAAACTGAAGTTGTGAACTTGTTTTTTTAATGGAATGTAAATTCAGAGTTGAATCTCTTTGAAAAGTGTAGTAGTATTGTTATCAAAATATCATTAATATATTACATGATAGTAACAATTTATATTTATTAAACATCAAGTTGGCTTCTATTGTTCTAGGTCCTTTACACATAGGTTTTAACCCACATAACTGTCATTTATTGTTTATATTATTTATTGTTTATATTATTATCCACCACTAAAAGAAAAGGAAATTTTTCTTGAAAAATGATGTCTCAGATGTCTCAATACCTATTATGACAAAACGCTTTTATATACAATATCCCATTTATTCACATAATGTAGACCACAGTCCATTGGCCAGAACTTAATCACATGGTCCCACTTAACTGCAAGGGAGCAGGGAAATATAGTCTAGCTGTATGCCATGCAGAGAAGGAAACAAGATTTGTGGATCACATGTCATTGTGACTGCTACAGCGTTGAGCTACATGATAAAGAAATAATTAATTTCAATATTTGAGAATGTAGAGAAAGACAGAAATATCCTTTTCTCCCTATTCATTTTTTGAAGCTAGCATACCAAACACTAATGCCGAAACAAATAAAGAGAGCATGAGTAAGAAAAAGTTCATGTCAAATTCCCTAATGAACATAAATGTAAAATGCATAAATGAAACATTAACAATCTGAATCCAGCAGTGTAGAACAAAAGTAATAATACATTATGAGAAAATTATATTTTCCCTAAGAATACAAAATTTATTTAAAAATTAGGAAACAATGACTTGTCAGACTTTATGTAATCTGTGCCAGCTGTCTTTGTTCCATTCTCTACTATGCTCCCAACCTCTGGACTCTGGTATAGACACTCTCATTTCTCCAACAGACCTTTTTCAAGCCTTTACATCTGATGTTCTCTTCACCTGGAATGCCCTTCCCTGGATCTTCCCAGGGCTCACTCCCTCATTCATTCAAATGTCACCTCCTCAAAGAAACTTTCCCTGACCACACTCTTGAAGGAGCATCCTGTTACTCTCTTTCTCCTTACTTTGCTTGACTGCTTTTCTCAAAGCACTTAACATAATGTTATTTATTTCTAATGTCATCCATCTTTCCTACTAGAATGTGACCTTCCAAATAAGTGGGAAATATCAGAAAGAGAGACAGAACATGAAAGACTCCTAACTCTGGGAAACAAACTAGGGGTGCTGGAAGGGGAGGTGGGCGGGGGGTGGGGGTGACTGGGTGACGGGCACTGAGGGGGGCACTTGAAGGGATGAGCACTGGGTGTTATTCTGTATGTTGACAAATTGAACACCAATAAAAAATAAATTTATTAAAAAAAAAGAATGTGACCTTCCTAAGAACAAGGGTTTTATTTTTTAACTAGTATTTCTAGCATCTAAAAAGTGATTGGCACATGCTAGACATCAGTAAATATTTATTCAATGAAAAAGTGAATATATTTTCATGCATTTTTAAAATAACATAGTTAGTCAAAGGATATACACTTGCAACTAGAAGGCAAATAAATTCTGGGAATCTAATACATGGTTTATTGGTTATAGTCAACAATAATGTATTATATTCTTCAAAGTTGCTAAAAGATTAGACCTTCAATGTTCTCACCACAAAATCAGAAAAGAAATGATGATTATGTAATGTGAGAGAGGTGTTAACAAACTGAAGGAGGGAATCATATTGCAAAATATAAATCTATCAAACTAATGCATTGTACGTCTCAAACTTATTCAATGTTATGTCAATTATAACTCAATAAGAAAAATAAATAAAATAACAGATTCACACAAAAAAAACAAAATAAATAAAATTAGGAAATAAAAATGAAGAAATTGAATGTAAAAAAAAATCATCTTAATATAAGCGCTACAAAGCCTTTTAAATACAGTTCAACATCTATTCATATGCAAACATGATACTTAATAGTAAGTAACCCAAACCCTTTTCTTTAAGAGTCAAAAAAAGACAAAGATGCCTTTTATCACTATTTCTATTTAATAATCTCTTGGAGGTCTGAGCCGTTCTGTAAGGCAAGGAAAAGAAATAAGAGGTGCGAGATTTTAAAAAGAAGAAACAAAGCTATCTTAATTGCAGATGACATATAGTATATCCAAAAGAATAAAAATCCCCAAGGAATAAATTGTTAGAAATAAATGTCCAAATAGAAATGTAGATAGAAATCCAATGTACAGTAAAGAAAGACTTGTAGAACTCTTTTGAAATACATTTTTGAAAATGCCAATGCATTTAAAATTTTTATCCTTTTAATGGAATTTGGCAAAATAAATGAATCATTTATGGAACTGTGAAGGGCTGAAGCCACCCAGACACTCTTGAAGACCAAGTTGGGTACCTGACCCTACCAGACATGAAGACTTAAAAATTCTAGTAATTAGGACAGTATATATATATTGGCACAGAGATATAAAAATTGTCAAATGAATGGAGAATTGAACTCAACAAAAATTAGATGCAAAAGAGACATTTGGAGTTTCAGTGAGCAGGTATTGTAGATCATGGAGAAAACCTGCACATTTCAATAATTGGAACTAGGATAATTGCTTGTATATAGAGGGAAAAAATGAACTTAGACCACTACCTTACAAAAAAATCCATTCCAGGTGACTTTCAGTTATAAATATGAAAAGCAAAATCATAAAAAGTTTAGAAGTTATTGTTTAGAATATTTTAGAAATTTAGAATTTAGGAGTTAATTTAGAAATTAAGAATTTCTCTCCACCAAAGAAATCATAAACTGAAAATAGGACTCACAGAGTAAGAAAAGATTATTGTAACCTTATATAATTGACAGACTGAATTATTGAAATATAAAGAACTCATATAAAGATATGAGAATCAAACAGCCCAACAGAAAAACAATAAAAAATATAATCACATACTTTGCAAAAAAGAAAGTGCAAATAGCCAATAAACTAAGGAAATGGTATTTACTTTAGTTAGTAATCAGGGAAATGCAAATCAAAACCATTATAGCGTACAATTATTTATCCATAGAGCTAGCAAAATTTAAATGTCTAATAATTGGCATCATATAAACCATGGCCTTTAGTTTAGACCGGAGATTTGAGATGTTATTCTGACAATAAGGGGCTCCCTTGAAGAGTTGAGAGCAAGGATGTATTCAATTAAAGTTCTGAAAAGATTCCTCTAACTGCAGTATGGATCTGGATAAAAAATGGTTGACCATATCAAATATTGTTGAGGATGTGGAACATGCGGAATTCTCATCTGCCACAGTGCCAATGTGGAAAATAGTTTGACATTTTCCAGTAAATTTGAAGATGTATATTCCTTATGACTCTGTAATTCCACTCTTGATCCATACTTCAGAGGAATTCTTATTCACACTTACCTGGAAACTTACACAGAAATTTTCAGAACAACTCTGATACAATAGCCCTAATGGAAACAAGCCGAATGTTCATCTAATACAGATTGGATAAATAAATCATGGTGTATAGATACATTATAATGTTGTATTATAAGTGAAGAAATTACAACTATACACATTGACATGGAAGGATTCTATCAACACAGTGTTGAGTGAAAGAAGTAGATACAGAATATATACAATGTGGTTCCATTTTAACAAAGTTCCAAACATGCAAAAGTAAACACTGTATTAAATATTAAAAGCTATAAAAACAATGTAAAATGCAGAAATGACTAATATATGGGTTGTGAGTTACTTATATTTTTATAGAAAATAACATGAGTCCATATGAATATTTCTGTCATATAGTTTTGAAATTACTTGTGACAGAATAAAATACCTTTTTGTTGATAGTATTCACAAGGCTGTATCCCATAAAAATATAGTAATTAAATACATATTTATCTACATGTAAGATAATTATACCTGTTAAAAATGTCTCTTCATCTTTACACTGGAAGTGATTGGTTTAAGTGAACTTTTAAAATTTGATATTTGTAGTTTATTATTTAAATATCATACAGCAAATGATAGTAAAACAAATCAAACACTCCTTATGTCTGTGTGGAACATTATTATGTACAAAGCACTCTCATGAGGCAAGAAAAACAAATACATTTATTGAGGAGCTAAGATGTGCATAAGTGATGCACATGGTAGTCTCAGAAGTGCCCTAGGAGGGAGATACTATTATCATTTTGTTTCAGTGTGGAAACATTATTTTATAGTGTTATCGTTTAGAGGAGATCAAGCCTGAAAGAAATTAACTTCCAAGTCAGACATCCAAAGACAAATACTGTATGATATCACTCAGATGTGGAATCTAAAAAAGACAAACTCAAAAGAAACAGAATGGAGTGGTAGTTACCAGGGCCTGGGAAGTGGGGGAAATTGGACATATTGGTCAGAGGTAAAATCCATTTTATACAAATCAAATTTGGGGATCTAATGTATAGCATGATAATAGTTAACAATGTTGTATCATCTACTTGAATGCTGCTAGGAGTAGATCTTAAATGTTCTCACCACAAAAAATCAGTGGTATCTATGTGGGGGGATGGAGGTGATAGTTAAGGCCATGGTGGTAATCATTTTGCAATTTATAAATGTATCAATTCAACACATTGCACACCTTATACAATGTTCTGTGTCCTTTATCTCTCAATAAAGGGGAGAAGGAGAAAGTAAGTAACTCCCCTAAATCACTTAAGACCTAGGTAGTATCCTGTATTTTGAGGTAATTTCAAACTCATTAGACTGTCTGAAATCAGAGTCCATTCTTTTTTTTTTTTTTTCCATTCTTTTATTAATGCAGGGGCTGCAGAGTATCATTTGGGAATTTGGAAACTGTCAGAGAACTGTATTTCTTTTTCCTTTGGCACAGTCTTAACAATTTTTTTTAAATTTTTTTAAATTTTTTATTTATTTATGATAGTCACAGAGAGAGAGAGAGAGGCAGAGACACAGGCAGAGGGAGAAGCAGGCTCCATGCACCGGGAGCCCGACGTGGGATTCGATCCTGGGTCTCCAGGATCGTGCCCCGGGCCAAAGGCAGGCGCCAAACCGCTGCGCCACCCAGGGATCCCAGTCTTAACAATTTTTTAAGTATTGAAATGAAATACTTTTCTGAGTATACGTGCTCATCCTAAGTCCAACAGAGCCCACCCTCCTCTTCATCATGATAATCACATTTCAGTGACCCCCTAAATGCCTGTTGAATTTTCCTTTCCTACATCAGCCTTTTTTCTTCCAACAGCTGATCTTTGGAATAATTCTCTAAGGTAGGGAAAACCAGCCACACTTCACAGGTGGGGAAGCCAATTGTCAATGATGTTATGAGGGATCAGCATCAAAAAATTATACAAATTTTTAAATTGAAATTGATTTATTTCTAAATATAAATATACTCAAATTATTAGGGAAATTCAATCAGAAAATTAAATCTGACTCTCCCTCCAAATTAGAATTAATTTGTCAGATTTCTTTCTCTGCCTAGGAGAAAATAAATGAATGAACTTCACTGCTGTCACAGGAATCCTGGCTTTGCTTTCATATTAATTAGTAGATCTTTTGCCTCTCTGGAAAAAGAAACTTAACACCATCCCAGAGGAAGGGATTTTTCCTCTCTAGATTTCCTGATGTGAAATCCATTCCTCTAATGTTTTCCATCATTGTGAGGGCACGACACTTCTATATAACATTGTTCTCCTACCACTCTAAGAAACAAAGAAAAGGGGATTACTTTTATCTTAGATCGCTGAAAATGATGACTTTATTACTATTAGATTTTTAACTCAGATAATGGAAACAAAATATTCCCCTGTCTGCGAAAGACCCATAATGATTTTCTGTGTACTTTTGTGAATGGGGGTAGGTGGGAGGAGGTTGAGTGGGAAGGGAGGAACCTTTAGCTGAAAAAAGTAATGGGAAAAGAGCATAGTATGAAAGGATAAAATTCTAAAGGATGAAGTATAAAGTGCCTAGCACAATTTTAGTTACAACATTGAGACACTCTCTATTCCTCTAACCTGTAGATCATGATTTCAGCTTTTAAGCTTTATGTAAGACACAAAAATATCCAGTGCTGGCACAAAGCTCTGCCTAGCTGCACAAACATAAGGTTTCTCTGTACTTAGAAAACTAAGAAGTGCAACCCTCAGCATGATCAAAGAACTGCTCTCCTATCAGCCTGAGAAAATGCAGGAAAAAAATTACTGATAGGTCATTTTCCCAGGGGACTCATTTGAAAACACTTGGCAAACTTACAAAGAAACTGGAAATAGCATATGAAGGCAAACGTGCTAAGCAGGTGCCATTGAGTATTTTAATATTAACAGTGTCTCGTAGAGAATAGCCAAACGACTGTGATTCAAAATGGTTTATCTCCAGTTAATTATTATGAACCAGGTACTGGAGTTCGGTTTGAACCAGTCACTTAGAATAGCAAATACAGATTTACAGTCTGGTGAAACCAAATATTTCCTTTAAGAGAATGACATTTTCTTGCAATTAGATTAACAAAACTACCAGAAGTTCATCACAATATGGTAAAAATGTTCATCAAGGCACTTTGCCAACTTTAGTGGTTATGGATGGGTTCTACTTCACTGAATTTTCCCAAAGAAAATTCTAAGAGGAAAGAGCTGAGGTCTTTTAAAAAGTGTATCAAGTCCCCAACATCAATAAAGCAGAAAGGAATTGTTTATTTATTTGAGACACTGCAGTCTTTACTAATGCACCTTCATGGTAAGCTGGCTGATAAATGCAAGCTTTATAAGGCACTATATTGAGAATACAGTTGGATACTTTGAGCTTACCTTCCCTCTCCCAAATGGGATCACTGTTATGAAGTGGGCGGGTAACCCTCTAGGTCTGATTGTCATATTTATGTTACACTAACTATGTTATATTGATTTATAGGCTTTCAAAACATCTTCAAATGATCTAATTTTGGAATTTGACCTCCCCCCCACACACACACTCAAGACCGTATTTATCAATACTAGTAGGGATATCTAGTGGATAGTTGTATACTGTTCATTACATAATTTCCCCATGATTTATTCATCCCACTATTGATGAAAACAAATTATTTCATTATATTTGCTATTGCTATTGGTACTACATGGAACATCCTTTATGTGTGTCATCATTTTCATGTGTGTCAGCATTAACTTATTTCTCTTGGATATGCACAATAGATAAAGTCAAATTGCTCCTCACAGTATCTGTACCAATTTATACTTCTACCAGGATGAGAGAGATACCGTTTCTTCATACCCTCTCCAACACCTGGAATTTCTAGGCTTCTTATAAAGTTTCATAAATCTGAGAGGTAGGAAATTATCTGTTATTATTTTATTTCTGTTTCCCTCACTACCAGGGAATATCATTTGACAAGTTTATTGACCATCTTATCTTGGTTTCCTATTCTGTCAAGTGACTATTCGTAGCCTTTGATGATTTTTCTTGTTGCTTCTCTTCTTTTTGTTGATTAGTTAGAATTCTAGTTGTGATCCTTCGTTAGTTATTTTTATTTAAATAAATCTTGACTCACTGCTGTTGTTTGACTTCTAATTCTGCTTATGGATCTTTTGTTTTGAAATTTGAAATGTATGTTATTGAAAATGTTATTTTAAATTTCTGATTGGTATTTTTTTGTATTTTATGTAGGACATCTTTCCCTAAACCAAGCTTATAAAAATACTGTATTTTTTTTCTTTCGTAAGTTTTAAATTTAACTCCTTATAGGAAACCTTTTTTTCATCATGTATTGAAAAAGTCAGCACTTTCTAATGTCCCTCTTTCAAATATAAAGTTTTCATTTGTCTATGTGTGTATTTCTGGGCTCTCTAGTTTGCTCTATTGATCTGTTTATATCCATAGTTATAATTTTTGTATTTCCTTCTAACTCTTTGTCCAAACTTTCTTACATTTTGGTTTCTTATTCTTCCAAATGATTTTAAGGTTAACTTGCTACATTCTATGAAAGACTCTATTGAGATGTTGATTGGTATTGCTTTAAATTTTGATTAATTAAATTCATAATTTAATAACATCATTAATATTGTCTATCTCTCCATTACTTTCATAGGTCCTCTTTCATATGCTTTAGTACATTTTTTTAAACTTTCTACATATAGATTTTCCACTCATTTTTTTTTTGCTATATCCCTAAGTAGTTTGATTTTTGAAGCAATTTTACATAAAACATATACTTACTTTTTTTATTGGTTCTTCCTAGCATATAGATGCACACACATACACATACAGGTACATGAAGTATTTTTATTTACTAAGTCAATATTTTGGATTGTATATGTGGTTTAGCATATTGCCTGCAAATAAAGACAAATGTTTTTGTTTTTCAATTTTTGAACCTCTTCATACTTTTACTTTTCTTATTCTTTTTAATTTTTTAAAAAGATTTTATTTATTTATTTGAGAAAGAGTAAGCACAAGCAGGGGGAGAGGTAGAGGGAGACAGAAAGGGAGATGCAGACTCTCCACTGAGCAGGGAGCCCGAGGTAGGGCTCGATTCCAGGCCCCTAGGATCATGACTCAAGCTGAAGGCAGATGCCTAACTGACAGAGCCACTCAGGTACCCTTTTTCTTATTATTCTACTTAGAATCTCTAAATGATAAATAGAATTGAGAATTCTTATTTTGATCCTAACTTCATAGTGAGTGCTTCTGATATTTTATAATTAAGAGTATGGACCACTGGATCTAAGTGTATGACCAGTGTTGTGGACCAGCAGGATCAACATCACCTGGGAACCCATTACAAATTCAAATTTTCAAGCCCCATCTCTGACCTACTGAATCAGAAAGTCGGAAGGAAAGGGGGATGATCCCAGAAATCTGTTCTCATAAGCCCTCCTAGGTTATTCTTAGGCAAATGAAAGTCTGAGAACTACTCTTCTAGGTATACTCTTTCATTAGGTTAAGAGAAGTCATTTAGTGGAATATAGCTTGAGTTTTTTTTTTTATGTAGAGATGATATATTTTAAAGATTATTTTCGGAATCTCTTAAGACCATGTGATATTTTGTTTTTAACCTATGAATATGATGGATTGTATTAATGAATTTTTGAAAATAATTTTAAATATCATTGTACTGAGATGCCTGGGTGGCTCAGCAGTTGAGTGTCTGCCTTCAGTTCAGGGCATGATCCTGGCCGGGATCAGGGATCGAGTTTCACATCGGGTTCTTTGCACAGGGCCTGCTTCTCCCTCTGCCTGTATCTCTGCCATTCTGTGTGTGTGTGTGTGTGTGTGTGTGTGTGTGTGTGTGTGTGTGATGAATAAATAAATAAAATCTTTATTTATTTATTTAAATAATAAATTACACACACACACACACATATATATATACCATTGTACTTATGAGGCAGTTTCTACTTCTCATGATATACCTTTTGTGGTTGTGAACAGCATTAATTATCTCTGAAAAGTTAGCATGCAAATTGGAAAATTATAAAGACTGAACAGCTAAAGTCATAACAGAGTGTCTTTCAGCATCCTGTTTTTCTTCATGCAAAATATCCCAGTTTGTAGTTATTTGTTTATTTTGGTCTGTGTTTTGCTATTAGTGCCTGCTTCCCAAGGGCAGTTAGCACCTCTGACATACCTGACTTGATCTGATTGCCAGTGTGTCAGCACAGGGCCTCACACAAAGCTAATACTTGGTAAATGTGCTAAAGGAATAAGCCCCCTCAAACGGTCTGTGCCATGAGACAGGCCACACACATGCCAGATTCTCCTTTGGTTTTATGGCAGTTTCTGCATACTGTGTTTCTTATCCTAATGACTTCACTTCCTCAAGAACAAGTCAATATTCTGTCCACACAGACTACTTATGCAATGTTTGAACTGGGCTTAGGTTTCTGAATTTTCAGTGCATATATATTTTTTTTTTTTGATGAGCCACAAAACCTGGTCCAGGAATATTCTGAAATCATGTGTGGTGAGAGGTGGTTGCTTGAGAGGAGACACACCTGCTTTCAGACACATACTGGCTGGGTACCTTTGGGCAAGTTGCTTCCATGCAACTTCCATGCTTTACCTCATGGAACACTGTGTCCTCATTTGTGGTATGGAAAATAATACCCACCTTGTAAGATATTCTTATATATGTGAAGACTAAGTAGCAATATTTTTTAGTGCTTTTTCTATGCCCAATAGTTTTTAGAGCTTTATATGTATAGATTAATTTAATCAGTGAGCTCATGTGAATGTGGGACCTGACATGAAAAAGAATGATAAGTAAAAGTAGATTTTATTTTTTAAGATTTATTTATTTATTTATTTATTTATTTATTTATTTATTTTAGAGGAAGGGGGAGGGGCAGAAGGAGAAAGAGAGAGAGAGGGAGAGAGAGAGAGAAATCTCAAGTAGACTTCCTACTGAGCGTGGAGCCCAACCTGGGTTCAATCCCAGGACCCTGAGATCATGACCTGAGCCAAAATCAAGAGTTGGACACTCAAATGTCTGAGCCACCCAGGTGCTCCTAAAAATAGATTTTAAAAAGTTGTTCAATGAGAAATAGGCTGTATATAGGAAATGAATGTGTATCAGACACATTAAAACTGAATTTAAAATCATTTAGAAATGTATAAGACATGGTGCTTGGCTTTAGGAGCACCCCGTACATGTCGTAACAAATAACCTATTTGCTAAGAGGTTAATTTGTTAGTAACTTATTCATCAAATAAATGATTAAAAGATATTATGATTTTTCTATAGATCTTGCTGGTATTTATGATTTATTGGATGTGAAAGGCAAATAATACCAATTAACAAAATTAATATTTCAAGTTATTCCATGCTTCCTTAGAAACAGCATGATTAAATGGTTAAAACAAGGAATTCTCATTTAGATGATTATAAAGCCTGAAAGTAAACAACAATTTAAGTAGGGTCCCAGTTTTTTTTTTCCTTTCAATTGCAAGAACTGAAGTCACTAAAAAATTGACTCTGTGGGTGAGGGTGGTTCTTTAGTGGAGACAATGGAATCATAGAAAAGAAAAGGTTGCAATCCTGAATCACTCATCAAAATGAGTTTGTGCTAAACCTTAAATTTCTGTCCAAGTTAAACAATTCGGCAAAGTGATTTCAGAATTACGCAACACCAAAGCTCTCTGTCTTGGTCAGTGGTCAGCCTATGCTAGACTGAAAGAAAATAAAAACATTTCTATCCAAGCCTTAACCATTCATAAACAGTGCATGATACAGTTTACTCAAAGGTAAATGGAATTACTGGATTGAGCTGATTTACATAAAGGATGATCCATTACTTAGAGTTGCATAGCATCTATGTAGGTGATACAACTTTTTAAACTGTAGATTTACTTAATGTATGGGCTGTGAAAAATTGCTGGACTCTGAAGATTGTGATTCTGAGCAGAAATGATTCAAGCTGTTCAGACTTTAGTACTTGATTAATGGTGCCTTTCACACTATTTCTTGAATTTATTTCCACATGTACTTGCTAGTGATGACAATCTGCTTATTCTTTGAAGGTTTGCTTCCAACATCATCCTTTTAGCTTAGGGCTTTTTCAAACCATCTTAGAATTTATCATTCAATCATTCATTCATCTAATAAATATTTATTGAGTATATACTATGTACCTGGCACTAACCTACGTGGTAAGAGACAACAGGAAACAAAAGAAATGTGCCTGAAATGCTTCCTTAATTGCTCCATCTCATGCTGGCTAACTCTTGTTCACTTCAACTTAAATGCCACTTGTTTAGGAAGCCTCTTAGTAGATTAGGCTTGCAATTTATACATTTTTATAACTAATTATGTATTCTTCAAAGCACTTACTACAATATTAATAAGGTAGTTACTTGTATAAGTAGGCTCTCTTCAAAAAAAAAAAAAAAGTAGGCTCTCTTCATACTGGTGCTATGGGCTGTCTTGTTTACCACCAAATTCCCGGAATCTGTAGCAGTATTTGGCATAAAGAAAATGTATAATATCACCCAATTTTTAAGAAGAATTTGCATGTGGTAGATTTATTTTAGGTTGAAATTTCGACATTTTAATGTTTCAGCATTATGTAATATAAAAGCACTTTAATTTACTGTCTATTTCACCCCTCTCCTGTACTCGTCCAGGTCATTGATTCCGATGCACAATAGGTGCCCCAGGTCTTATTCTTTGAAGGAGGAAGCCCTGAAACCCTCTGCCCTCAACATGTATTCATCCAGCTTTAGCATTCTCTTTTCTTTCCTGTGTTGTTTTGCACATTTGTTTACATTTTTCCCTATGTTCTGGAAAAACTAGGAGAGTGTATAGTTTTTCACTTCATCGTTTCATTGATGCGTCCCAATATAGTGAAGCATTTCCCAATTATTAGACAATTAGGTTACATATTTTCTATTAATAATATATTGTTATAGTAATCAAGCTTAGTTTAAATGCCTTATTAATTCATCATACTTAACTTAGTCTTTTTTTTTTTTTTAATCCATGAGAGACACAGAGAGAAGAGGCAGAGACACAGGCAGAGGGAGAAGCAGGTTCCATGCAGGAAGCCTGATGTGGGACTCGATCCCGGGACTCCAGGAACACGCCCTGGGCCGAAGGCAGATGCTCAACCACTGAACCACCCAGGCATTCCTTAACTTAGTCTTAATTCTGGGATTTGACTTCAAGTACCCTTGTAAGTGTGCTATTTCTTCGTGGTGTTGGTCTGTGGCCAAAACAGAAAATCCAAACTCAATTTAAACTGTACTTTTTAAAAAAATTATTTATTTATTCGAGAGAGACACAGAGAGAGAGAGGCAGACACACAGGCAGAGGGAGAAACAGGCTCCACGCAGGGAGCCTGACATGGGACTCGATCCTAGGTCTCCAAGAGCATGCCCTGGGCTGAAGGTGGTGCTAAACCGCTGAGCCACCGGGGGTGCCCTTAAACTGTACTTTATCTTCCTAACTGGTATCACTGTCTAGCGGAAGAGCAGTGAAGGGTCTCCTCTTTCCATATGATGCTTCACATGGTGTCCATTTGTTCTTTCATTATTTGTTGAGCTCTTACTGTGTGTCAAGTGTTTGGGTAGAGGTTGAAGATACAAAAATAAATGAGACGGAACTGTCCCACACAAAGGACCCTTAATTCAGTGCAGAAACCAGTTGCTACAAATACCAATAGTCCTCTAAAAATCATTTCTTAACATTTCCCATCTACATAATAACTTGTGCATTAGGAAAACAGCACAGTCTATTTGCAACTGAAGTGGTGGTATAGCCCATAACAGTTCTGGATTCTGGTTCTAAAACATCCAGGTCAGGTAGGAAGATAATGCAGTTTTTGTGGCAGAATGTTTTTCAGAGTTTGGGAAGATTGGATCCAAAGTGGTCTTCCAGCAATCATAACACAACGTAGAAGAAAGATAAAATGTTATTGTGGAAACTTCTCATTTTACCATCATTTCACTGGGAATTAATTCTCTATGCCAGGGTAGAGTGCAATCAGTTCTCCTTTATTTTGTCCAGGAGTGAGGTCATTGGGGTGAAAGGAAGGAATTAGTTTCTTTACACTGGACATTAAAATATTTAAACATTGTTCTTGATGTAAAGCTGAAATTCCCATGAGCTAAAAAATTGATATTTTATACCTCAGTGGTGACAATGATAGAATCATGGGACCAAAGACACAAGTAGAATGTAATCTGAATTAAGTATCTTAGTTTGAGTCTGCATGATTGCCAAAGCACATATTAAACAGTATTCATTTTGTGGTTTAGTACCTTGATACCGCCTGGCACAGTGTAATACTGGTCGTAATAATCAGAGTAACAGATGAACTCTCTTTAGTGGATGCTTTCATAAAATAGTCATGGATCTCTATTCCAAAATCCTGAGAGAGATCTCATAGGAATATTGGAGTCTGTGTATTTAGAAAATCACACTGCTCTTTTATTGTACTTCCTTCCCTAAAGTGATTAAAGCCATAAAATCTTATAAAATGGAACAGAGTAAAGGCAGAAGCAGCCAAATTGATATTGGTTGTGGGACTTCTCATAGCAATAAGGCAAAATTTTCACTACTCTTTCCTCCATCCCTTCCTTCCTTGCTTTCTTGCCCTTCCTCCCTCCTTTTCTTTCTCCCTCTCTCCTTTCCTCTCCCTCTTCTACTCTTTTTCTTAAGATTTATTTATTTATTTGAGAGAAAGAGACTGTGTGGGGGGGGCAGGGGGGAGAGAGAGAGAGAAAATCTCAGGCAGACTCCCCACTGAGCACAGAGCCCAACATGGGCTTGATTCCATGACCTTTGAGATCACGACCTGAGCCAAAATCACAGAGTTGGACGTCCAACCGACAGAGCCACCCAGGAATCCCCTCTCCTTCTTTTTTTAAAGTATTATAACACTGTGATCTTTTCTCCTGCATTGGTAGAATTTCAGATATTTCTTTCACTTTTGTCCCATAGCTATCTATTCCTCACCTTCTAAATGGTGTTACAATAAAGAGAATACTTTGCTGAAAAATGTCTGGTAATTTTGGAGTCAGAGGAAAGACGATTTTCTTAAATTTATCCTGTTGCTCATATGACATAAGAATTTTAATCCATCCAAATATGTTTGTTTTAAATATGTTCTGGTATTTTTAAGCAGTGCATTCTGAACTGAGTTTTTTCAGTAGGATTACTTTTCTGTACTGATGACTGACATCATCTTTCTGAATTTTCTGCCTTTTAACTATAGATTTTATAAAAGTGAGAAATAAAGTTCAGGAGAATAATCTTTCTAATTTCTGTTTTATGTACTATATGTCTTGTCAATATCTCCTTCCACTAATTAAATTAATCTCTGACTTTGTCCTCTGTAAGTCTTAGTTTTCCTTTTCTGCCCAAATACCTTCTTGTCTTTTTGGTCCCATAAGGTGGTCTTGTGAAGTTTCACATCAGATAATTTGGGACTGATGGAATTGTGTGTTCTCTCTCCAGGTTGCTTTGTGAGAAAGCTCTCCTGAGAAAGTCTTCTGTTTATTTCTAAGACAGTGGCACCTGTCCAACAATGTGTCCAATTTGTCAAGAAGGTCTGATTGAAGCCCTTCATTATCATACATCGGTGAAATAATTTGCTTGAAGGGGAAATGGCTCATTAATAAGAGGAATGAATTGCACATTGTTTTCATCAATAGTTACACAGCTTTCTCATAACATACATTCCTGGCTTTTGTTTCAAATTGTCTACCTGTTTAGTGAGCCTGTGTATGAGAATTGAAGCAGCAGCCTTGAATAGCTACACGTTGTACATGCCAAAGTTCCCTGAGGGAACAGAATCGCAAGGTAGATCAGAAAGTCTTTTGTGCTTTCTCCTAAAGGGACAAATTTTTACAAAATATATCTATTTAGGTTCACAGGCCCCTTCTCAGACTCCAGACCTGGATTCAAATTGAGGTCAAAATGTAGTACTAACAGTGTAGATATCTATTTTAAGAACCAAAAGGCTCATTTTGGATAAAATAGCTTATAGTTAAATATATTTAATAAATATTTAAAGTATTTGGCCTTCTTACAAAACCACTTCCCACTCCTTTTTAAAGGGATTGCTTTCCATCAGCTAGGTTTGTTTTGACTCCTTATAATGTTCAGCATTTAACACTGTGGAGGAATTGGGTTAACAATTTTCCCTCTCTTGAAAATTGAAAATAGAGACTAAGAGACAATAAATTGAATTCTGCAGAACTCAGGAGTGTAGAGCATCTATATTCTCCTGTGTGTATTTAGAAGCAAATAAAGCCAGTTTTCACAGAGAGATATATTTAAAGGAAATTGAGAATTCCATCAAAGTTCTTGATGTTTCTCCTGTCCTCTGACGATTGCCTGAATTCTCTCTTTTTTTTTTTTTTCCTTTGCTTTAGCTAGACTGAATAACTGCCAATTATTTGAAGTTAAAGACTCTGGGCTAATACTAATACATAAGCAAATACAGTTAGAGAGTTATTTATATTCCCATTTAGAAATTGGAATGGCTTTACAGTTTTGCACAGAAAACAGCCAGAGGCAAAGTATTATACTTTAATAATATACAGCCGATGAAATGAAGTAATTAAAATTTGACAAATCCCTTGGATTGTACACTAGCTCATGCAACAGTTAAGGACCTAGAGAACAGAGACATATCAAAAACTGAAGTTTCTGAGCAGCACACATCAATAGCAGCTTTAGTGGGAGTAACTCAGGATAAGTTGGGTTGGAACAAATATTTACATAGAAGAGAATTCAGTAATGCAATGTTATTACAGTCAGTATTTATGAAAACAGATGTATCACTGCAAATCATTGTCTCTGGAGGGATAATTTATAGCCAAAACGATTTTAATTGCCTTGCACCACCCTACTTTATGATTATTTTCCTGGGAAAAGATATTAAAAACAAAGTATCTGGAAATGAAAGGCTCTTCATTTCTTTTTTTTTAAGTCAGTAAAAATATCATTTAGCTAAAATGTAAATTCCCAAGACTTTATTTTTTTTTATTTTAATTTTTTTAATTCCCAAGACTTTAAAAAATGAATTCATGGGTTTTTGGTTTTGTGTTGTGCTGTGGGGTCTCTTCATTCTGGTCACTTGCATGGAGAGCATAATGACAGAAGACCATCTGAATGAAAAAGCAGCCCCAGAAAACCTGAGACATGACTCAGAATCATTGGTGTGGATCTAGGCAGCCCAGGCCCAGGACCACAACCTGGCCGCTGCCACATGGGGACTCATGGGAGTGCGACCTGACCACCACGCACCGCTGGGAGCCCTAGCCGCCAGAACCTGCCTGCTTCCCACCAGCAGCATTACGCAGACAGGGAAGATGTCCTTGAAGCAGTGATGTCCCTGAGCCCCCAGCCCTCCTCAGGGGTGGCCATGGCCATGGCCATTCTCCTTATAAATGCTACATGGCTTACCTTTCAAAAGAAAAAAAAAAAAACAGAAGTTTTATTAAATATCTAGGCAAGTATGATTTTGTTTCTTCTGGAAAATGAATTTTTTTTATTTAAAAAACACCCAATACTTGATAATTGCAACATATATATATATATATATATATATTTTTTAATTGCAACATATATTTATTCAGTTTTTCCATCGCTTCTAGGGATAACAATGTTAGTATTTTAGCATAAAATTAGGAAAGAAAACTGATAACATTAATTCTGTATACATATAGCCCTTGACTTTCATCTCCACTTTTATTTGTTGAACAAGTATCATTTCTATTCTTACAGTTGGACACGCAGGTACAACTAAATCATGAAACTAGTCCACACTTTGTCCAGCCAGACTTACTGAGCAGCAGGCACCAGGCCCATGTTATCCAGAGGCTGAGCCTCAGTAGCAGGGCCGTCAGGGGGATGAGGACCTACTAGGCACTTGGAGCTGGGGAAGGAATGTGGAGACAGGAGACCTGAATTATGCAGTCATAATAGGAAAGGCTCCAATACCTTAGGGCTTTGGCTGCAATAGGAACAAAGAAAACAGCTGCATATGGGAACCGTGCAGAACTCTAGTCTGAGTGACCAGAATGAACTAGAGCTGGTGGACTGAAATTCTGTGGTCTTGGCAAGTGGGTATGTGAAACTGCTCTCCATCCTAGGATCAGGAAATTACTAAAGTTGTATCAGTGGTTCAGGGTTATTGGGATGATAACCAGAGGGGAAGCAGAGGATTAATTTGGGTTTGTTACTCACAGGGAACACCATTACCTTACTCCTGTGGTTGTAAGCAATTTGCTTAGTGTTCAGGGGCTTCTTATGCTTGTAATGTTTCTGCTTAATTTCTCTCCATTTTCCCTCATATACTCATCAGTATTGCCAATCTTGTCTGTTTTGTCCCCCTATATCTTCCCTTCTGGCCATTCAGTTTCATATCTTTGGAAATTCCATTCATCCCATCTTTACCTGTGTTAATTCTTTCTATTCTTCAAGTCCCAGTTCAATTTTCATTTTCTGCTAATCCTCCAGGGTTAGAAAAGAAAATAGGTATTCTGACTCCTTTTAAAAACATGTATTACTATAAAATATATCACATCAAATATAAAAGTACAGAAAACAATTAATTTTAAAAAAGACCTGTCATTGTAACCACAGCCTATGTGAAGAAATGGAACACTATTAACCCACAAGAAGAACTTTATGTGATTTACCTCCTTGTTTCCTATTTGATCTTTGTCTTGATTGTAATAATCATGTCTTTCTTTTTACTTTTTTATTTGACCTCTTGTTTATACATATCTCCAAGTAACATTGTTGCTTAGCTTCATATAATTGCATCTTACTATGCATTTTGTACTTTACTCAAAATTATACTAGTAAGTTGTATCTATTTTATTGCTTGTAACTATAGTTCATTTACATTTTTGCAGACTATTCCCTTGTCTGAATATTCCACAATTTATTTATTCATTATACTGTACATGGATATTTGGGCTATTTTCATTTTTGGGCTATTATGAGCATTCTGATGTAGGTATCCCAGTGTGATATGGGGTGAGTTTTTTATTTAGTGATGTATTTGTGTTTAACTATGAGCTAATTATTTGTCCCATATTTTAAAATGTTATCATAAAAACAATTTCAATTATAGTATTCTAGCTTGTATTTGTAGCAAAATGTACATAACTGTTATTATGTTTTAGAACATTTATTATTCCAAATTTATTTCTATTATAAATGATGCTATCAGGAATACCTCCAGAAATATATTTTCTCCCTACATTATGTTATTTTTACAAAAAACAAAACAAAACACCATTCATCTGTGGGGATTCTCCAAAGAGAATGAATATTTAAAGGTCTTGATTTAAAAGAGACAAATGACTTGCTAAGGTTGTTGCACACATTTATATTGACTGCATGATTTTAGTAGAAAATTGGTTTTGGAAGGGAGACACAACATGTTATAGCCATTTATCTATGTGTTCTTTATTGAATAAGTCAGGAAAGAGATAACTCTTTGCTAAGGACTGCCTAGTTTTATACCTCTGACCAAAATTTTGATAGGCTATTCTCAATATTTTATCACAAAGTTTTTGATAGAAGGTAAAAACATTAGGTTGATTTTAAATGGTAGCCACCCAATAATTTAATGATCTGAGTGAGGAAAAATGCATTAGAATAAGTGTGTATGGTAGGTGTCTGTTAAACAGTTAACTGTACTTTATTTTTAGTACTATCTCCAAATCAGAATTTTTGCAATAGATTGGTATACACACACACACAAATTATACATAAAGAACATAAGTGAACAAATGTTTTATTTTTTATTTTATTTTTTTTAATTTTTTTATTGGTGTTCAATTTACCAACATACAGAATAACCCCCAGTGCCCGTCACCCATTCACTCCCACCCCCCACCCTCCTCCCCTCCTACCACCCCTAGTTCGTTTCCCAGAGTTAGCAGTCTTTACGTTCTGTCTCCCTTTCTGATATTTCCCACACATTTCTTCTCCCTTCCCTTATATTCCCTTTCACTATTATTTATATTCCCCAAATCCCAAATGAATGAGAACACATAATGTTTGTCCTTCTCCGACTGACTTACTTTACTCAGCATAATACCCTCCAGTTCCATCCACGTTGAAGCAAATGGTGGGTATTTGTCATTTCTAATAGCTGAGTAATATTCCATTGTATACATAAACCACATCTTCTTCATCCATTCATCTTTCGATGGACACCGAGGCTCCTTCTACAGTTTGGCTATTGTGGACATTGATGCCATAAACATCGGGGTGCAGGTGTCCCTGCGTTTCATTGCATCTGCATCTCTGGGGTAAATCCCCAACAGTGCAATTGCTGGGTCATAGGGCAGATCTATTTTTAACTCTTTGAGGAACCTCCACACAGTTTTCCAGAGTGGCTGCACCAGTTCACATTCCCACCAACAGTGTAAGAGGATTCCCTTTTCTCCGCATCCTCTCCAACATTTGTGGTTTCCTGCCTTGTTAATTTTCCTCATTCTCACTGGTGTGAGGTGGTATCTCATTGTGGTTTTGATTTGTATTTCCCTGATGGCAAGTGGTGCAGAGCATTTTCTCATGTGCGTGTTGGCCATGTCTATGTCTTCCTCTGTGAGATTTCTGTTCATGTCTTTTGCCCATTTCATGATTGGATTGTTTGTTTCTTTGGTGTTGAGTTTAAGAAGTTCTTTATAGATCTTGGAAACTAGCCCTTTATCTGATACGTCATTTGCAAGTATCTTCTCCCATTCTGCAGGTTGTCTTTTAGTTTTGTTGACTCTATCCTTTGCTGTGCAAAAGCTTCTTATCTTGATGAAGTCCCAATAGTTCCTTTTTGCTTTTGTTTCTTTTGCCTTCGTGGATGTATCTTGCAAGAAGTTACTGTGGCTGAGTTCAAAAAGGGTGTTGCCTGTGTTCTTCTCTAGGATTTTGATGGAATCTTGTCTCACATTTAGATCTTTCATCCATTTTGAGTTTATCTTTGTGTATGGTGAAAGAGAGTGGTCTAGTTTCATTCTTCTGCATGTGGATGTCCAATTTTCCCAGCACCATTTATTGAAGAGACTGTCTTTCTTCCAATGGATAGTCTTTCCTCCTTTATCGAATATTAGTTGACCGTAAAGTTCAAGGTCCACTTCTGGGTTCTCTATTCTGTTCCATTGATCTATGTGTCTGTTTTTGTGCCAGTACCACATTGTCTTGATGACCACAGCTTTGTAGTACAACCTGAAATCTGGCATTGTGATGGCCCCAGATATGGTTTTCTTTTTTAAAATTCCCCTGGCTATTCGGGGTCTTTTCTGATTCCACACAAATCTTAAAATAATTTGTTTTAACTCTCTGAAGAAAGTCCATGGTATTTTGATAGGGATTGCATTAAACGTGTAAATTGCCCTGGGTAACATTGACATTTTCACCATATTAATTCTGCCAATCCATGAGCATGGAATATTTTTCCATCTCTTTGTGTCTTCCTCAATTTCTTTCAAAAGTGTTCTGTAGTTTTTAGGGTATAGACCCTTTACCTCTTTGGTTAGGTTTATTCCTACGTATCTTATGCTTTTGGGTGCAATTGTAAATGGGATTGACTCCATTTCTCTTTCTTCAGTCTCATTGTCAGTGTATAGAAATGCCACTGATTTCTGGGCATTGATTTTGTATCCTGCCACGCTACCAAATTGCTGTATGAGTTCTAGCACTCTTGGGGTGGAGACTTTTGGGTTTTCTATGTAGAGTATCATGTCATCAGCGAAGAGGGAGAGTTTGACTTCTTCTTTGCCAATTTGAATGCCTTTTATTTCTTTTTGTTGTCTGATTGCTGAGGCTAGACTTCCAGTACTATGTTGAATAGCAGTGGTGAGAGTGGACATCCCTGTCTTGTTCCTGATCTTAGGGGAAAGGCTCCCAGTGCTTCCCCATTGAGAATGATATTTGCTGTGGGCTTTTCGTAGATGGCTTTTAAGATGCTGAGGAATGTTCCCTGTATCCCTACACTCTGAAGAGTTTTGATCAGAAATGGATGCTGTATTTTGTCAAATGCTTTCTCTGCATCTAATGAGAGGATCATATGGTTCTTGGTTTTTCTCTTGCTGATATGATGAATCAATTGATTGTTTTATGAGTGTTGAACCAGCCTTGTGTCCCAGGGATAAATCCTACTTGGTCATGGTGAATAATTTTCTTAATGTGCTGTTGGATCCTATTGGCCAGTATCTGGTTGAGAATTTTTGCATCCATGTTCATCAGGGATATTGGTCTGTAATTCTCCTTTTTGGTCGGGTCTTGTCTGGTTTTGGAATTAAGGTGATGCTGGCCTCATAGAACGAATTTGGAAGTACTCCATCTCTTTCTATCTTTCCTAACAGCTTTAGTAGAATAGGTATGGTTTCTTCTTTAAACTTTTGATAGAATTTCCCTGGGAAGCCATCTGGCCCTGGACTCTTGTGCCTTGGGAGGTTTTCGATGACTGCTTCAATTTCCTCCCTGGTTATTGGCCTGTTCAGGTTTTCTATTTCTTCCTGTTCCAGTTTTGGTAGTTTGTGGCTTTCCAGAAATGTGCCCATTTCTTCTAGATTGCCTAATTTATTGGCGTATAGCTGTTCATAATATGTTTTTAAAATCGTTTGTATTTCCTTGGTGTTGGTAGTGATCTCTCCTTTCTCATTCATGATTTTATTAATTTGAGTCTTCTCTCTCTTCTTTTTAATAAGGCTGGCTAATGGTTCATCTATCTTATTAATTCTTTCAAAGAACCAACTCCTGGTTCTGTTGATCTGTTCCACAGTTCTTCTGGTCTCGATTTTGTTGAGTTCTGCTCGAATCTTTATTAACTCTCTTCTTCTCCTGGGTGTGGATCTATTTGCTGTTTTTTCTCTAGCTTCTTTATGTGTAAGGTTAGCTTTTGTATTCGAGTTCTTTCCAGTTTTTGAATGGATGCTTGTATGCGATGTATTTCCCCCTTAGGACGGCTTTTGCTGCATCCCAAAGATTTTGAACGGTTGTATCTTCATTCTCATTAGTTTCCATGAATCTTTTTAATTCTTCCTTAATTTCCTGGTTGACCCTTTCATCTTTTAGCAGGATGGTCCTTAACCTCCACGTGTTTGAGGTCCTTCCAAACTTCTTGTTGTGATTTAGTTCTAATTTCAAGGCATTATGGTCTGAGAATATGCAGGGGACGATCCCAATCTTTTGGTATCGGTTCAGATCCGATTTGTGACCCGGTATGTGGTCTATTCTGGAGAAAGTTCCATGTGCACTTGAGAAGAATGTGTATTCAGTTGAGTTTGCATGTAAAGTTCTGTAGATATCTGTGAAATCCATCTGGTCCACTGTATCATTTAAAGCTCTCGTTTCTTTGGAGATGTTGTGCTTAGAAGACCTATCGAGTATAGAAAGAGCTAGATTGAAGTCACCAAGTATAAGTATTATTATCTAAGTATTTCTTCACTTTGGTTATTAATTGATTGATATATTTGGCAGCTCCCACATTCGGGGCATATATATTGAGGATTGTTAAGTCCTCTTGTTGGATAGATCCTTTAAGTATGAGGTAGTGTCCCTCTTCATCTCTCACTACAGTCTTCAGGGTAAATTTTAGTTTATCTGATATAAGGATGGCTACCCCTGCTTTCTTTTGAGGACCATTCGAATGGTAAATGGTTCTCCAACCTTTTATTTTCAGGCTGTAGGGGTCCTTCTGTCTAAAATGAGTCTCTTGTAGACAGCAAATAGATGGGTCCTGCTTTTTTATCCAGTCTGAAACCCTGCCCCTTTTGATGGGGTCATTAAGCCCATTCACGTTCAGAGTTACTATTGAAAGGTATGAGTTTAGTGTCATCATGATATCTATTCAGTCCTTGTTTTTGTGGATTGTTCCACTGAACTTCTTCTTAAAGGGGAATTTTAAGAGTCCCCCTTAAAATTTCTTGCAGAGCTGGCTTGGAGGTCACATATTCTTTCAGTTCCTGCCTGTCTTGGAAGCTCTTTATCTCTCCTTCCATTTTGAATGAGAGCCTTGCTGGATAAAGTATTCTTGGTTGCATGTTCTTCTCATTTAGGACCCTGAATATATCCTGCCAACCCTTTCTGGCCTGCCAGGTCTCTGTGGAGAGGTCTGCTGTTACCCTAATACTCCTCCCCATAAAAGTCAGGGATTTCTGGTCTCTTGCTGCTTTAAGGATCTTCTCTTTATCTTTGGAATTTGCAAGCTTCACTATTAAATGTCGAGGTGTTGAACGGTTTTTATTGATTTTAGGGAGGGGATCTATTTCCTGGATCTGAATGCCTGTTTCCCTTCCCAGATTAGGAAAGTTTTCAGCTAGAATTTGTTCAAATACATATTCTGGCCCTCTGGCCCTTTTGGCGCCCTCAGGAACACCAATTAAACGTAGGTTTTTCTTCCTCAGGCTGTCGTTTATTTCCCTTAATCTATCTTCATGGTCTTTTAATTGTTTGTCTCTTTTTTCCTCAGTTTCCCTCTTTGCCATCAACTTGTCTTCTATGCCACTCACCCGTTCTTCCACCTCGTTAAGCCTCGTCTTTAGGACTTCTAGTTTGGATTGCATCTCATTCAATTGATTTTTAATTTCTGTCTGATTAGCTCTAAATTCTGCAGTCATGAAGTCTCTTGAGTCCTTTATGCTTTTTTCTAGAGCCACCAGTAGCTGTATAATAGTGGTTCTGAATTGGCTTTCTTACACTGAATTGTAATCCAGATTTTGTAACTCTGAGAGAGAGGACTGTTTCTGATTCTTTCTTTTGAGGTGAGGTTTTCCTTTTAGTCATTTTGCTCAGTGCAGAATGGCCAAAAGCAAGTTGTATTGGGAAAAGGAAAAAAAGAGAGGAGAGAAAGAAGGAAAGAAAAGAGAAAGAGGAAAAAAAAAAAGGAACAAAAAAAAAGAAAAAAGAAAAAGAAAGAAAGGAAAAAAAAGGGCAGGGGAAGGAAACAAAACAAAAAGCAAAACAAAACAAAACACCACGGGGGAGTATCTTCTGATTCTGTATAGTTTAAGTCCCTTGACTTCCCCTGGAACTTGTCCATCTAGCTGTTCTTCTGGGGGAGGGGCCTGTTGTGCTGATTTTCAGGTGTTAGCACTTGAGGGAGCTGCTCTGCCCCCTGCCTGGTGCAGGGCTCAGTGGGGGTTGTTTACCCCGTGAGGCCCCAGGAGGAGTAACCCCAGTGGCGGCGGCCAGCTCTCCAACCCTGGAGTCAGCTCTGGCAGTAACTCCGGAGCTCTCGGTCTGCAGGGCCTGGAGGCTCCAGGGCGGGGCCGCTGCTCTGCTCAACTCCGGGCAGGAGCGTCCTTGCTGTCCTGGGCCCTCCCGGCCTCTGCCTGTCCCGGGGTGAGGCTGGATCCTGGGCTGTGTCCCGGCGCCCAGTGCTCCCGGCCTGCGCTGTTGGATTCGCGCTCCCGGGCCGCGCAGGCCCTTCCGCGGAGCCGCCGCCCGAGCCCCCCGAGCTGCTCCTGGAACCGCGCAGCCCCCTCCGCACGGAGCCTCTTCCTCCACCCGAGCCCCTCCGAGCTGCTCCCGGGGCCGCGCAGCCCCCTCCGCGGAGCCGCCCCCGAGCCCCCCGAGCTGCTCCGGGTCCCGCCGTGCGCGCTGCAGCCCTTAGGGAGCTCGGCGCACTCTCCCGGGGCGCAGGTGTCTGTTACTGCCCCCGGGAGCCCGAGGGCATCCCCGCCCTCCTGGGTCCTGCTCCAAGTCCCTGCGAGCCCCTTTCCGCCCGGGAAGGTTGGTGCAGCTCCTGCTTCTCCGGGACGGGGCTCTCCTGTCCTGGGGACACTCGCCCCGGCCTCAGCCCGGCTCCTCGCGGGGCCCCTCCCCCTCTGAGGCCTTTTGTTTCTTTATTTCTTTTTCCCCGTCTTCCTACCTTGATAGAAGCGCGTACTCTTCTCACTGTAGCATTCCAGCTGTTCTCTCTTTAATTCTCAGGCCGAATTCATAGATTTTCAGGATAATTTGAAGGTTTTCTAGGTAATTTGGTGGGCACAGGTATTTGGGGACCCTACTCTTTTGCCATCTTGCCCCTCCCCTCCAAATGTTTTAAAATTAATGTGAAGGTAGAGTCTTTTTGTCCTTTTTACCAATTCATTACATTCTTCTCAAAGCCATTTGCATATTTGCAGCATCATATACCAGGCTTCTCAGCCTGACCATGACTATGTTTCTTGTTTACTTCCCTCAGTGATTGGAATCTGTGATTGTAATATGTGAAAATAAAAGATGATGAATGGCACTGCTTGTTCCCCAAAATTAAACAATTGCAAGTATCACGAATCTGTACAACTATGACATTTATAGAAAGGGGAAATGAAACAGTAATTATAAAATGAAGTGGCAAGTCCACTCCTAATAAAGCAAACTGGATAAGTTCAGCAGATGTGCCTCTAACTGTTCTGCAGGATTCACACAAGAAGAGTCCATTTCTTTTATGTTTGTGCCTCCCAATTAAAACATAACCTACTTACTGTATAAATCTGTAACTCTGGGACGCCCGGGTGGTTCAGGGGTTAAGTGTCTGCCTTCGGCCCAGGGCGTGATCCTGGAGTCCTGGGATCAAGTCCTACATCGGGCTCCCTGCATGGAGCCTGCTTCTCCTTCTGCCTGTGTCTCTGCCTCTCTCTGTGTGTCTCTCATGAATAAATAAATAAAATCTTAAAAAAAAAAGTCTGTAACTCTGTCTTTTTCTTGTTATAGCAAAGGGGAAAAGTGTATGTTTGTGTGTGTGTATGCACTTTTAGTATATTTTTCTATTAGTGTATTTTAATATGTACTAATATGTTTATGCTAATTTTATTGTTTGTATTAAAATATTTAATATTAAATATTTACATATACTTCTTATATATCTATATAAAGTGTTGATGTATATTAAATGTTAATATTTATAAATATTAAATATTATTTAACTATATGGTAAATGTTAATATATACCAAATATGTATGTATTTATGAATGATCATATGTTAATATTTATATATTTATATATACTCTTCTCTCTATAAAAAGTGTTGAGATATATCAACAAATAACAAGTAAGGTTTCATTTTTTTGAAAATTTGGAAATGTGCTTTTTTTGAATTTTAACCATGACATCATGCATACTACCTCCTAAGACTCATAAGTTAATGTTAAAAACACAAGTTCCACATTTTTAGCTTTAGTCTTCTTAAAAGGGATTCTTTCTTTTGAAGGAATTGAAACCTCCAACCTTGTATCTGGAGTTCTTCACTTCTCACACAACTGGTATGACTCTTTTCTATTAAGAATGTAGCTTTATTTCTGGGGATCCCCAGGTGGCTCAGAGTTTTAGCACCTGCTTTTGGCCCAGGGCATGATCCTGGAGACCCTGGATCAAGGCCCACGTCTGGCTCCCTGCATGGAGCCTGCTTCTCCCTCTGCCTGTCTGCCTCTCTCTCTCTCCCTCTCTCTCTCTCTCTCTGTGTCTTTCATGAATAAATAAATACAATCTTTAAAAAAAAAAAAAAAAGGATGTAGCTTTATTTCCATAGGAGCCTCTTGGAGTTCCTGGGAGGTAAGGTTCTCATAGGATCATAGATAGGCTTTCTAAGTTGTGAAATCAGGAGTCATTATTTGACACTACTCTCATCCCAGTAGAGGCTATGAATTACTTGTTTAATTTTCTCCTTTATTCTCAGGACAACATGTAGATTCTCTTCTGGATTTTAACAGTTCTCTTCCTTGTCTCACCTGAGGACAAGAATCAAAGGAATTGTGGAGGGGTGGTTAAGGAAGGGTATCACATATATTTAAAGCCAATTGGTGGATGAGAAAAACCACTAGAGTCACTTGTTAAATATGGGTTAACTCTTTGATTCTTCATATACTCTCTTTAATATTGCCCATAAATTGTTAGTAGTGGTATATTAGGCTAAAGATTATATGATCCTCTTCACTTCATAATCTAAGCCACTGTTGGAATTTTATGGAAGATGAGATTCTGATTGTCTTACTATTTTATTATTATTTAAATATCTCAAATTCTTAATGGTCATGGGCCCCCATTAGGCTATGATGCTTTTAATAATCTTGTTCCAGCCAAATTCTTCAGCCTTCTACCACTTCTACCTCAGATAATACCTAAACATTGAATGTCTCCCATTTCACTAAAATTGTCATATTATTCTGCTTAAATTCATACTGACAGACCCTAACATCCATTCCTAATAATGCAAGAACTTTCCACCTATTTGTTACCATGTAATAAATATTTCAGGGGTAATCTCCACCTTATATGCTATCTCTAATATTTTTAATTATCTCTTTAATGGTATCCCAGACTCTCTGTGCTTGTTGTGAATATAGTACATATGATACAATTGTCACAGTGTATGGTCATCTGTCCTTTTTTCTTATTGCTTATATACTACACTAACTTGAATAATCTCTGACATTTCAGAATAGGTGTTGAAAATCATAAAATACATAAATGAATAAACGCTGCCAGCCACAATATAATAGAAAATATAGCTCTAACCTCACAATTTATGGCATAGGACTAGATGGTTTAAAAATAAAGAACCAATACATTTGTTTGCCTATTTATAATTAAGTTAATCTTTTAAAATCCAATTAATAATATGGATTTAATTTGAGCTGCCTATATAGCTAGTTCTAAACATGGGCTGATTCTTTCAAGTTTTAAAATGGAATTGAGGGCAGCCCTGGTGGCTCAGCAGTTTAGTGCCGCCTTCAGCCCAGGGCGTGATCCTGGAGACCCAGGATGGAGTCCCACGTCGGGCTCCCTGCATGGAGCCTGCTTCTCCCTCTGCCTGTGTCTCTGCCTCTCTCTCTCTCTCTCTGTCTCCCATGAATAAATAAAATCTTTTAAAAAAATGGAATTGAGTGGTCTTGCTTAGGGAGATTTGAATCTTATACATAATCTTTGAGGAAAACACTAAATGTGTTCCATTCCCTTCTGGTGAATCAGACTAAGCATACTGCAGTTAAGGCCTGAAGTCAGCTAGTAAAACTTAGATTTTATTACCACTATGTCACCACGTACATATAGGAGATTCTCATATCTTTTCATGTAGAATGCTGACCATTTTTTGGAGTATAGAGACTGGGATGCAGAATCCAAAAATTTTTTTTTCATACCCATTCTTGGAACAGAGATGAATAAAAACATACACCTTGACATTCAGATCATCAACAATAAGGAGAGATTGCAACCTTAAGGGCAATTATGCTCCCCCCTTGATTTAAAATTTTAAAGAATTTTGTGAGCTTATACTAGTTCGTTTTTTTTTTTTTTTTTAAGATTTTAGTTATTTATTCATGAGAGATACAGAGACAGAGAGAGGCAAAGACACAGGCAGAGGGAGAAGCAGGCTCTATGCAGGGAGCCCGATGTGAGACTTGATCCTGGGGTTCCAGGATCATGCCCCGGGCTGAAGGCAGGTGCTCAACCACTGAGCCACCCAGGGATCCCCAGCTTATAATAGTTTTAAATCCACTTGAATTGTCTGTAAAGGAATAACTAAAGCTACCTGAGCAACATCATTATAATGAAATGTAAAAGCGTATCTAGAATCTAACTCTTGGTAAAGCTGTAGTTCTTAATCTTTCTCTGTGTCACAAACCTCACTGAGAATCTTAAGAAAGTAATCATATCTCTCCTCTTAATGTGATTTACACATCCTTCTCATCAGTTAAAATAATTCATGAACCTACTCTTTTCTAAGAGAGTCTTAGAGTCTTGAGTCTTCTTTGTGTTTCATATTAAAATTTTGGTCAAAACAACATCTGATAATGGTGATAGAAAGATGTGGGCCCTCCCACATATAGCAATATTACATCTGGACAAAATATTAAATACAACTATTAAAAGGTACTGGAAAGAGTTTAACACTATACAGAAGCTGAACAGAGTACACCCTTAAAGACTTGAAACTGGAAGGAGTAAGAATTATGAGTGTTTGACCTTCTGGCCCAAGAAGACTGTCATACTTGCGCTGCTACAATGGATGAAAACTTCAGCTTTTTTTTTTTTTTTTTTTTTAGCTCATGGTGCAAAGAACAAGGTCAATATTGAAAACTCAGCTAGAAAAATTAGGAAGAAATCCTGGAAGCAAGAGAACCAAAAGATGAAACCCCAAATCAGAGTATAATCTATACAAAACTGTAGCTGGCTGGTAACCTTATAGTGTGGGTTAAGAATCAAAAACACCCAGAAAAAAAGAGAGGGACCAGAGAGCAACTTAACCCTGAAATAGACTGCTACACCAAATTATTTTTTTTAATCTACTAATTTAATTGAGTCCATACCTCAGGTTGTGCAGGTCAAGTAGCACATAGCTGATGTCATAAACATTTTAGATGTCCAAAGACAGAAGTCAAGATTGGCTGAGAAGCAAAAACTGTAGGGGAGATTTCCTAGAAAATGATCCATAGAGAAAATGAGCCCCCAAATCTAGTATGAATTCTGCCCACATCCTTGGCTGCATGCTAAATTATGCAAACCCAGGAGAGACCACCAGGAAACTAAAAAAGAAAAACAACACAGAAAATGAAGCAAATAAGTCAGCTACTATACACAACAGAAGAGATGCAATTTACAGTTTGAGTCTAGACACATTTACAGGCTACTCAAACAAAAAAGTGAACAATACTCAAAAGAATTCAGGAGAACCCAAAGTTGCTACAAAGAATTATATATAATGTCCAATTTTCAACTAAGCCTCATTGGACATACAAAGAAAGAGGAGACCATGACACAACCTCAGGAAAATTAAAAATCAGTAACTATAAATTGACTCAGAGTAGGTATAGAGATTGCATTTTGAAAAAAATTTCAAAATTTCAAAGCAGCTCCTAAAAACCATATCAAAATATTTAAAGAAAATATGTTGAGAGAATTTCAAAGAAATGATCTTAATGAATTGAAATGTTAGAAAATGCCAATGGAAAAAAATGAAAACCATAAGAAATGCAAATCTTAGAGCTAAAATGTACAATATCTGGAATGAAGAACTTAGTAGATGGGGTCAAAATCAAATTGGATACACCAGTTGAATGAAACAGTGCTCATAAAAATATATTGATAGCAGTGACCAAGTTCAAAGTACAGGGAAATAAATGATTGGTGGAAAATAACACAGACTTGGAGACTTGTGTGACAATATCAAACAGTCCAACATACATGTGATTGGAGTTCCAGTAGGAGAGGGGAGAGAAAAAGGGGCAAAAAGTGTTTGAGTAATAGCTAAAGACTTCTAACTTTGGTTTGAAATAGTAACTTACAGATTCCAGAAACTCAACAAACTGCAATCAATATAACATGAAGAAAGCACTCATATATATATATCAGAGTGAAGCTTCTGAAACTCAAAGTTTATGAGAAAATCTTAAAGACAGGTAGAGGGGGAAAAAGGCAACTTTACAATCAATGTCTGACTTCCCATTGGAAACAATCAAAGCTATTGAAAGATCATAATTTCAGTCCTGGAAAGAAATATATATAATATATATATAATATATATATATATATTTCTATATATTGATATATATATATATATATATATATATATATATATATACTGCAAATTTTATATCTGGCAAAATAATGCCTGAAAACTTAATGAGAAATAAAAACTTTTTAACTAAAGAAAATCATAACCAGAAAATTCATAATCATGAACTAGAACTACATAAATACTAAAATAATTTATTAAGCTAAAGGGAAGTAACGTAAGCTGGAGTTTGAATTCACAAAAAGGTATAAGGAGCATTGGAAATGATAAATATTTAGGATTATACAAAGCTCTCTTTATAAATTTCTCTAAAAGACATAAGCCTTTTAAAGCAAAGTTTATAGCACTATGTAATTAGGCTTATAATGTGTGTGTATGAGAGAAAGAGAGGAACTAATATGATGGATGGGGCAGCCCTGATGGCTCAGCAGTTTATCACCTGCCGCCTTCAGCCTAGGGCATGATCCTGGAGACCCAGGATCGAGTCCCACATCAGGCTTCCTGCATGGAGCCTGCTTCTCCCTCTGCCTGTGTCTCTACCTCTCTCTCTCTCTCTCTCTGTGTGTGTGTGTCTCTCATGAATAAATAAATAAATAAATAAATAAATAAATAAATAAATCTAAAAAAAAAGAAAAGAAAATGATGGATGAAGTCAACAGAAATATACTTTCCCAATTCCTATACATTACCTGAAGTCATCAAATATTAGCTGCAAGATTGTGATATTAAAGATACAGTTCAAAGGGTAGCGGAAGATGGTGGCAGAGTAAGAGGACCCTAGGCTTGCTTCATCCCATGAACACAAGTAGATAACTATCAAAACATCCTAAATACCCCAGGAATAGACCTGAAAACTGACAGAGCAAACTTCACAACTAAAGGGAGAGAAGAAACCATGTCACAGAAAGTGGGAAGTTCAGAGATGGAGGTTAAGGGATGAACTGATGATGGGTATTGCAGAGGGGAAGGAGCTGCAGTCATGGAGAAAGGCAAGAGAGAAGAGCACACAGGAGAATGCACAAGGAGAACATTTTCCCAAAGCCATTGGCTTGGAAAATGAGAGGGGCTGAATTTCTTGAGTTCTTGCAACCAGCAAGGCTTAACACCTACAGTTTTAGAGGTCAGTGGGCTTGGCTAAGCTACAGCCCAGAAGGCACTGTGTTGCTCCTGGAGAGAAGGCAGGTAAACAATCCTGGGGAGCAGACACCATGGAAACAGGGATCCAAAGAGTGCCTAGGGCACACAGTAGGAAGATCATTCACTCTTCTCAGAGCACATCCCAGAGAGGCCATCCACCAATGAATGAATAAAGATGTGGTATGTGCATGTGTATATATATATTTTTTTTTCAGTCATAAAAATGAATTGAAATCTTGTCATTTGCAACTACCCGGATGGAGAGTATAATGTCAGTCAGAGAAAGACAAATACCATACGACTTCACTCATATGTGGAATTTAAAAAATAAAACAAAGGATCAAAGGGAAAACAAAAAGAGAGAGAGATGCAAACCAAGAAATAGACTCTTAGCTATAAAGAACAAACTGATGGTTACCAGAGGGGAGCTGAGTTGGAGCTGATGGGTGAAATGACGGGGATTAAGGAGTGTACTTGTGATGAGCATCTGGTGATGTATGGAAGTGTTTAATCACTAAATTCAACACTTGAAACTAATATTACACTGCATGTTACCTAGATGGAATTTAAATAAAAGCTTTAAAAAAAGATATGTTGATCCTTGAACAACATATTTTTTACCTGTTTGGGTCCACTTGTATGTGGATTTAAAAAAAATAAATACAGCATAGAGCTGTACATGTATTTTCATGTTATTAAGAATTGGCTTTGGCCCTAAAGATGCCTATCTTTAAGGAAGGCTATAACTTCAAATTTCTGATTTACAAAAAATAAATTAATGGATATGATTCTCTTTTCAGAATACTGACATTGCAGAATGCATATTTCTCTCATGAAGTTATTTAAGCATCCATCTCTTTTTGATACTTAAACCATGAGTTAATTCTATCTGCCTTGCTGCAGTAGTCCACTAATGGAAAGGTGAATCATATATATTTTTAGTCTCCCAGATGCTCGTACAGCTAGCAACATAGCAGGATGGATGCTTGAAGGCAGTGTGCTGCTTTGGATGACAGTGATGAACCTGGCACACACCTTGGATATGAATTTCATTCTGTTTCTATTTTAAGGAAAATATATTACATACATTTTTGGGTCTGTGCAAGTCTTCTCCCAGTGAACTCCAGTTGTTATATGAATAGCTTTTCCCATTGCCCATGATCTTGCTTTCTTTACTTTCTATAGGAGAAAATTCAAGCATCTTAGTAAGTCACTTAAAGCTCATCATGATCTGATACTAGCCCATTTTGTGAAATTTATCATCAGCTACTCTATAACTTCCCCACCCACCAATCCATGTATTAACAACCCTAGGATATCAACTATATCATTATTTTTAGGATTAATATAATATCTGTAACAAGTAAGAACTTTTGTAATATTTTTCTTTTTTCCTACATCCATTCTTCACCACTACAATGGTGTTTTATTATGTATTTTCAGTTTCTCTAATGTTATTCTTACACATTTTAATATTATTACACCCTCACTAATTTGTTTCAGTCTTAAGTAACTCTGTGTGTGTTGAGTGTGTGTGTGTGTGTGTATGCACTATGTGAACTAAAGCTCCAAGCAAACCTGGCACTACAATGGGGAACAACAACAAATGGATAAAAATTTTTTAATGATGTGAAGCACTGAATAGAAAATAAAAGCAAACAGATTTTAGAAGTAAGTTGCTATTTGGAAGAAGGAAACCACACATGGAGATTTTGCCACTTTTATGACTTGTAGCCTGCAAGCAAGCTGAAGTTGATTAAACATGAAGTGCATAAAACTCTGATAAGGCTTATGGGCCTGAAGAACCAGAATACTGAGTTTAAGACAATCAAAATCACTACAAAGTGAAGAAGGATTCTAGAAAGAAGAGTGTGAGGGAGGAGGATTCCCAAATGGCATGTATGCCTGTATCTTTGAACCAGGCATGGAATAAAATCCTGCTAAGGATAAAAGGCTGGCATGAAATTGGAGCAGCTAAAAGAACAAAGTTTGCTTTTGGAGTCCAACCACATTAATTATTTGTTGAAACTAACAAACAAATGGATTCTTCAGAAGAATATAACAGAGCTAGTGTCTTTTACAATGTAACATTGACAAAGTTCAGTATAAAATTAAAAAGTACCTGACATACAAAGCACTTGAAAATTTGATCCATTCTCCAGAAAATTAAACAAAACAGAAGAAAATGATAGAAACCAACTCTGAGGTAACAGAAATGTTGGGATTCTCAAGAATTTTTAAGCAGTTCTTTCTTTGGTGTTTAAAGGTATAAAGGATAATATGTTAATGAATAGATAGACACGATTAGCAGAGAAGTAGAAGATATAAGATATGAAGAAGAATGAAGTATAAATTCTAAAACTTTGACTTCAGACATCTAAGATAAAGAGGAGCAGCGAGAGCATTACTGTGTTTATTTGTTTAACATTTTATAATGAAAAATGTAAAAACTATACAAAAGGCAAAGCTTATCTAATGAGCAACCATGTACTATTTGTCACTCAATTCCAAAAAAAAGATCAACATTGAATGATTTTTTTCATTTCATTTTATTCTCTGCCCTCTACATTTTTAACTAGATAAAGTAGATTATAGTCTTCATGTCATTTCATCCATAAACACTTTAGTATGCATCTCTGATAAGGAATTCTAAAAATCTATATCTATGTTTCTACCTAAAAAGAATTGTCATTAATTCTTTAGTTGTTATCTAATATCAATGATAGATTCAAACTTTCTTAATTGTCTCAAGGAAAGCTTTTTTTCTAGTTGGCTTATTTCAATTTAGCTTCAACAAGGTCAACATATTGTATTTGGCTGTTGCATATCTTAAGCTTTTTATTTATTTTTTCACCAGAAATTCCCCCTCCTTTCCTTGTCTGGAGAAACTTGGTCTTTTGTCTTATAGAATGCACATACCCTGATTTTGGGCAATGGCTTTTTCATGTACCTTAATTTGCTTGTCTATCTCTTGTGTATTTCCTGTAATCTGGCAGTTAAATCTAGAGGTTTAATTAGCATACAATGGTGCCTGCCTTTGTAGGTATTAAATTTGAGGTGATGTTTTTTCATTTTCTATTGCATGCCATCATCAGGTTCATAATGTCTGATTTTTCTAAATTTATCCATTTCTTTTAAACTGAAAACCCATCATCCTTCTTTTACATATTTTCTCTTTTCTTGACTTTAAGTTTTTGTTCAACCCAAAACAAATTGTGAAGTCTTTCCCTAATACCATTCACCTATTTTCAGAATAAGCAATTCTTTTATCTCTTTTCCCGTAACTTCAAATATAATTTCCAACCAAATGTTGTGGGCCATCATGAACTACTTAGCTAAATTTCAATCCAATCACAAATACAGATGCATGTGAAGAAGCACAGAAATCCTTCTAAAAAAGAAGGCATTGCAGAGTACCCTTCATTTCTACAGAAGGAATTTGGATATCACAGAGGAGGAATTGCATCACATAGAACCCTACACTATTTTCTAGCAGTCTGATGTAGATTTTCTCTTTTTTTAATGCTCCAATCTTTGTAACAGCTTCTTCATCACTCAGTCTTTCTCCATATTTCTCTGTTGCATTTCAATTTCACGATTTGTCATGTCTCTCTTCTGTCATTGTCACCAGTCCTTCAAACTTCTATTTTTAAATATTTTTCCCAGGTTATTGTATCTTAACCTCATAGCTAGTGAATGCCTCTTCACTCACCAGTTTTGCAGTTCCATCCATGACTCATTTTATAAAAATGGTAGCTATGTAATCAGGCTTTGCTTACAAATAATACTTATCAATCAATAACTTTATCATACTAGTCATACCTTGTCATTGTTCTTCTTTATGTGACTTTGAACTATTTAAAATCAAATTAAGCCTTTTGCTTTTTAACTTTGCCTCCACAACAACACGCATTTAAGTTTAGAGCACATCATGAATGTGTTTGTTGGGTGAATGATCACTTGAAAGATTAGATTCATCTTCATAAAAACTGTTTCTTGTCTTCTTATGTTATCTCACTATTCTTACAAACACGTAAGTAAAGATCCAGAATAGGTCAGTTGTATATTCTGTGTTTCGTGAGAAATCTTAAAATAGTCTAACACTTTAATTGATAAAAACACACATGGATCAGCTTCTGACAGTGTCTTTAATATGTAAATAAACATATTTTCTTCCTCACAAATTCAAGGAATTCTGCTAGGCTCTTGTAATTAAAATGAGGTTTTCAATTCTTTTGTGAGAATTTGATTCAGACTAAATCCTAGCTTAAACTAGAAACTAAAATAGCAGTAAACTTGGTAAGTTAAGAAAAGAAAGAAAACATGCATAAACAGTGGGATATAGACACTCTCATTTGTGTGCAATTTCAGTGAGATCCATTTTACTCAGAGTTTAATTATGAAACCAAGCAGAGCCACATGTGAATAATACACAAATCAAGAAGGTAATCATGCCAGTCTAAGAAGTAAAACACATTATTATAAAATCAAATTATAAATTTGTTTTGAAATTAACCAAACAACATTAAAAGGCTTTCTAGAAAATGAGTATTTAGTGGGATATTTTTCTGATATTGAGCATGTAATACCTAGTTATTAAGTATCTACAATGTGTTTGGCACTAAGTTAAACAGATTCAGTAATTGTTATTTCTGATAGATAACGGTTCTTAGTGCCGATAGCTTTGACTAGTTTTTAAAAATTTTTTTCATAGATACAGATCAGATATTCTCTTATGACAATCTCAGACTATGAGACCAAGACCTTAGGTTTCAATAATAGCTGCCTATCTTATCTAGTTTTTATGAAACTGTGGCATTTTCAAAGTAATCTTGCTTTACAGAATATTTCATAGAGAAGACTTTCAAGTGAATCATGAACCTCACAATAACCAAACAATAAATAATTGATAAGAGCTTCCTTGTAAACTTCTCTTATGGAATACTATAGACCCATGTCAGAAGTAAAGCAGGAGGTAGATTCCCTAACATTTGCAGAGGATTTACCATTAAATAATGCTGTCTGATTTACTTCTCACACAGCTCTCAAAGATAAATTTTCAACACGGTGCATGAGAGAACAGTTCTGCAAATGATTGTGTAGTTTCTCAGTGGAATCTTCACCCTGAAACCAGTGCTGTTGATTATGAGCCTAAGGAACTCCTCACTAGAGTATAGGAACCCCACACTTAAAACAATGTGAATTTGACATTTCCAATAATAAACAACCTAAAGCTTAAATCCATGGACTATGACCTGTAAAAATAAAATTAAATAATGTGTGTGAAAATGCTTTATAAACTATAAAACAATACATTCATTTCTATATGTGAAGCAATGATCAAGATGTCTACATACAGCACTAAAAATATAAAAGTCTTCATACTTAAAATAGCCTTTTAAAATAGATAAGGCAAGTTATTTTTACCATTAATGTAGAAAATGATCTACTTAGCCATAAGAAAAATATCAATAAAAGTCAACAACAAAATATAAACAGTCTAATCATAGAAGAAAAATGAATGGCTAGTTAGGATGAACAGATGCCCAACCACACTAAATCTTAAAGAAACAGAGAGAATAAAATATAACAATTAAAAATAATTTTTAAACTAAACTGGTAAAGTTTAAAAAGTAATGTAATGTCTAAAGATGGTGAAGGTGCTGAAAAATGGACTCTTAAGTGAATACTGATTAATTGGTACACTTTAGTATTGTCTTTAGTTTAAAAAATGTAACTGCAGTATTATAGTGTTTCCATATAGTGCATATGAAAAAAATGCCACCGTAATGAATATGATAAATTTCATGAAAATACATATTTCAGAAAGTTGCAGTCATTTTTCACGAAAAGTTTGAGTATTTGTCACTTTATATTTCATATTTTTTTTATTTTACTGTGTAAACTTCATAATTAGCATTATCAATACTTAGTGCTCGTATCAATGTCCATCTCAATGCAGGTAGTATTAACATTTTCCTGATTGGTATATATACTTAGGCTATTTATACCTCACTAGTTTAACTAATGTCATGATAAATATTTTTGTATTTATGGCTTTTTCCTCAATTACTTGTACTTTTTGCTCACAAAACTTTCAAATTTAAATACTTTCAAATTGTAAAGAATAATACAACCTTACTTGTGTATCAGCAATTTATGTGTACCAATATATTTTTGAAGACATTGGAATTTAATAAGCAAAATAAAACCTTAGTCTTGGTCATTATTTAATTACTATCAAGATTACTTTCCTATTTTATTAACTGAGTTCCTCTTTCTTGAAATCTTTACATCATTTATTTATTGCAATGTTGATGATTTTCTAATTATATTCTTTTAACCATTCCATTCATTGCAATTATTTTTGTCAATCTACTTACTTTTTTTAATATCAGAGTTTTAACTTTTACATATTAAATTTTTCATTGTTTCAATATCTGATTTTCATCCCACTACGTTTAGAATTTATTTATTTTTTATTTTTTTTTCGTTTAGAATTTAAAACGTTTTCTTCACTAGTTCTCATGGTTATTCCAAAAACCAACACTCTAATACACATGGGATTTATTTTGGTTTATAGTGTGAGTTGTAGGTCTAAAACAGATTTTTGTCTTCAAATTCCTAACATATTACCTCAGTGTCACTGATTAAATAAACTATCTCCCTATTGTTTTCAGATGCTTCTTTTATAAATATTAAATCTTTATGTATAATTTTATCTATTCTATTCTAGGAGATCTTTTATGTATCAGCAACACATTGTTTTGATTATTATAGCTCTAGAAAGGTTATTATGCAGAAGAGGTTTTTTCTTTTATTCTTCCTTTACTGAATATGTTTTCCCATATTTGTCTTCAGACCTCCCCCTAGATGAAGTTTAGATCTGATTCTTTTCTTCTATAGCAATCTATAACACCTTCTTATTTAGTTCAATAAACTAAACTAATTGTAAAAAATTACACACTTATAATATTTTTCTATTTTCCTAAGTTATATATTAGATCTTTCTGAAAGGTCCATAGTTTGTGTGTGTGTGTGTTTTTTTTTTTTTTTTTTTTTTTTTACCATGTAGGCCAAATCATTTCTCATTAAAATTCTTCCTCTTCTTTTTAAAGATTTTATTTATTTATTAATGAGAGACAGAGAGAGAGAGTGTGTGTGCGGCAGAGACACAAGCAGAGGGAGAAGCAGGCTCCATGCAGGGAGCCTGACGCGGGACTCGATCCTGGGTCTCCAGGATCAGGCCCTGGGCTGAAGGCGGCACTAAACTGCTGAGCCACCTGGGTTGCCCTCATTAAAATTATTCTTAAATATTTAATATATTTTTTCTTATTGTGAATGATATTTCCTGGCACATCTTTCAAATGACTCTGGCATATGACAAAACAATATTATTTGAAAATGTTGATCTATTCATTTTACTAACTCCTATTAATTTAAAAATTTTAATTTGGCAGTTTTGGCTTTTCTGATCACAATATTACTATTGTAATCTGTTGGTGGTATGAATAGTATTGGTAATGGTATTATGTTGATGGTATGAATACTTTTTTTCTATTTATTTTAATGGCTGTGAAATTACTTTTATTTATTTGACAGGGCATAAAAATAAAAATTTTTAAAGATTTTATTTATTTATTTATTCATAAGAGACACACAGAGAGATGCAAAGACATAGGCAAAGGGAGAAGCAGGCTCCCTATAGGGAGCCTAATGCAGGACTCGATCCCAGGACCCCGGGATCATGCCCTGAGCCAAAGGCAGATGCTCAGCCACTGAGTCACCTAGGCATCCCTTAAAAATAAATTCAACTAATTTACTTCTAGAACTATCTATTGAACACTTATTGAGAAAGAATATTATAAAATATATAACATTATAGGCAATGAGGAGCTGAACATTTGTGTTTCCCCCTTCAAATTGTTTATATATACATACTCATGAATTTGTATACTCTTATCATATTACAGACAATTTTTAAGTACCAAAACATGTAGTATGGTCAATGAATGCTACAGGCCTATGGAAAAGCTGACTGCTACCCGGAGAAGATAGATCTTCAAAGACAAATGAATTTGGAGGTGCCTGGCTGGCAAGAGCATATGACTCTTGATCTTGGGGTCATGAGTTCGAGCCCCAGGTTGGGTATAGAGATTATGCAAAAAAATAAAAATAAAGAAACAAACAAAGATGAATGGATTTGGATGGGTAGAGAGCAGAAGGAAAGATAGTCTTTTTAGAAAAATTTTTATTTAATTTCAATTTAGTTAGCATATAGTGTATTATTAGTTTCAGGGTTAGAATTTAGTGATTAATCAGTTACATAGAACACCCAGTGTTCATCACATCAAGTGACCTCCTTAATGCCCATCACCCAGTTAACCCCCCCACCTCCCCTCCAGTAACCTTCAGTTTGTTTCTTATAGTTTAAGAGTCTTTTAATGGCTTCCTCCCTCTGTTTTTATCCTATTTTATTTTTTCCTTCTCTTCCCCTATGTTCGTCTGTTTCATTTCTTAAATTCCACATATGAATGAAATCATAGGATAATTGTCTTTCTCTGACTTACTTATTTCATTTAGCTTAATACCCCCTAGTTCCATCTTTATCATTGCAAATGGGGGAGATTTCAATATTCCATTGGATATATGTACCACATCTTCCTTATCTAGTCATCTGCTGATGGACATCTGGGCTCTTTCCACACTTTGGCTATAGCTTTGCTGCGGTAAACATTCGGGTAAGTGCTCCTTTGAATCACTATTTTTGTATCCTTTGAATAAATACCTAGTAGTGCAATGCTAGGTCATAGGCTAGCTCTATTTTTAACTTTTGGGGGGACCTCCATACTGTTTTCCAGAGTGACTGCACCAGTTTGCATTCCGACCAACAGTATAAGAGGGTTCCCATTTCTCCACATCTTTGCCAAATTCTTTTGCTTCTTGAGTTGTTAATTTTAGCCATTCTGACTGGTGTGAGGTAGTATCTCTTGTGGTTTTGGTTTGAATTACCCTGAAGATGAGTGATGTTGAGCATTTTTCATGTGTCTGTTAACCATTTGTATGTCTTCTTTGGAGAAATGCCTGTTTATGTCTTCTGCCCATTTCTTGATTGGATTTTTTGTTTTGGGGGTGTTGGGTTTGATAAATTCTTTATAAATTTCAGATACTAGCCCTTTTTCTGATGTGTCATTTGCAAATATCTTCTCCCATTCTCAAGGTTCCCGTTTAGTTTTGTTGATCGTTTCCCTTGCTGTGCAAAAGCTTTTTATCCCAATGAAATCCTAATAGTTCATTTTTGCTTTTGTTTCCCTTGCCTCTGGAGATGTGTCTAGCAAGAAATTGCTGCAACCAAGGTCTAAGAAGTGCTGCCTGTGTTCTCCTCTAGAGATCTGATGGATCCCTGTCTCACATTTAGGTCTTTCATCCATTTTGAGTTTATTTTTGTGAATACTGTAAGAAAATGGTCCAATCTAATTTTTCTGCATATGGCTGTCCAATTTTCCCAACACCACTTGTTGAAGGGACTGTTTTTGGGAAAGGCAGTCTTGAACATGGAGAAGAAAAAGAAAGAGATGAATATAAAATTCTCGAGGCATATTCTGGAAATAGGCAGATTCATGTTCAAGGAGAGAACAGGGGGTTTGTTTGCTTTTCCATGGCTCGGTTATCTAGCTGACTCACTCATAAGACATGCCTTTGCTGGTCTTCAGGACTGCTTAATGTCTTGGATGTGGATGAGAGTTTACCCATCTGAACCCAAACCTCTCTCATTGGTTTTCTTTGTCAAAAGTTTGCATACTTTAAGCTTTGTATCGATTAGCTCTCTAATGTGTCTCTTTCTTTTTATCTCCCTGACCTCTAGACCTTGGCTGTTGAGAATAATTTCCAGCAGCTTTTTATCATTCGCTTTATTATTGAACTTTATTGGTAAGAAAATCTTTAGTGAAGATTTTATCATCTGGTTCATCCTTAGATCTTCATGACATTTTTAGTCTTTTTGTTCCTCCCACTGAGAAGAAAGAATGCTCTTAAATTGTGAAGCTAATATTGGGCAGATAAAGCTGTAGGTTTGAATGCTAAAATAAAGTGATTCTGCAGTGGAAGATTCTCAAAGGGAGTATATTAGAATACAGAACTACTGACTAATTATGATGAAAGGAAGTTTTAAATAAAAAATATTTTATAGTTATTTGTCCAAAATGAAGCCGTGTAAATACTAAATAGGGTAGACTTTTGTAATTAGGAACACAAGATTCTACAAAAATGTGGAAGTATTTGCATCACTAAAAGAAAGAATGGATCACAGTATTTATTTAAAAGTGAATTGTTTAACTTAAAACAAACCCAGTAATTCCCAGTTACCAAATCACAATGACAGCAGCAATTAATAATTTGGATTTCACTGTAGCACTCTTAAGATATAATCTCGTAGAGAAAAGTACATATTGTTTGCTTTCCATTTCCAAATTCCTGAGCGAAACCTTGCGATTGAATTCTTAAGGCTTTCAGACCTGTGGAGTTCATATATGTTACTCATCAAACATAGTAACCTCAAATAGAAAAAGAAAGAATTTTTTATGGTGATATTTTCATTTTTCCAAAATAGTATTCAGCAGGCCCAATTTGTCTAACTTTGCAAGTTCTTTGAGAAACTCAGGGTTTTATATTTCCTAATTAGTCGGCCATCTCAGAATGGACTACATGGGATTTCAGTGCTTTTTATAGACCTGTCATTATTTGGAATTTGGGGGTATTTGCATTGTGGCTATCATTAACTCAAGAGGAAGCCCTTAGTCATCAATTTGATGAGGTCTTTCATTCTAACTGCTGGCAAACATATTCTTTAAACAACAGTTTGCTTTGCTGGCAAATATTTAAGCCTAGAATCCTGCCAGTGAAAATCCACAAGAATTTTAATGTTCCAAAGTTCCATAACTAGCAAAAATTTGGAAGACGGTAGAGTCATGATGGATTTTTGATAAATCATTTGGTAAACTTCTATTGAATTAAAATGATGTCTATGTTAAATGGTCTCTGTGACTATAAATTATATCACCAGATATCATTTTGTCACCTATTATGTTCTCAATGATTTCACAAACTTAGTAAGAAAAGTAGGTCAGGTATAGATACATTTTTAAATCATCTCTTTTTTATATTGGCTTTGTTTTTCAGTCTGTAATAATCTACCAAAGTAAGTCATCATTTATCTGGTATTATATCTGTTAAGGGGACCCAAAAGCAGAAGGAGCCATATTTATACATTCTTTTCCCCCATGATTTTATTTTTTTTAAGATTTTTATTTTTTTATTCATGATAGACACACACACACATACACACACAGAGAGAGAGAGAGAGAGAGAGGCAGAGGGAGAAGTAGGCTCCATGCAGGGAGAGCCGGGATCTCCAGGATCACGCCCTGGGCTGAAGGCAGGCGCTAAAGCACTGAGCCACCCAGGGATCCCCTCCCTCATAACTTTAAACAAAGCTCCAAGTGAATTTTGAGACCGCAAATTAACAATATTTTAGAAAGTCTTGATGTCTGAAGAATTCTTTATTCACCTATGCTAGTTTTCAGAAACTAAATTTGAGAAGACAAAATCTGAACTTAGCCTCTTCTCATTATTCTGAAGATTCAACCATTATTCTCAAGCATGTACTGTAAAGACAAAAACTTGTTTTGCTTTAGAAAATCACAGATTTATTAGCTATATTATGGTGACCCTGAGGACAGAAGAAAAAAAAACTGTTTAGTTTGTTTAATTCACTTCTGGCACTGTGTGCTAACAGTCCTAAAATGCAAGTTGTACTTTTAATGTCTTTTCTTGCAAGAGTTTTATAACTGTCATAGGAAATAAGGATGTGAGAAGCTCAAAATATTCTGAGTTCAAGAATGGTTTATATAAACAGCTCAGAGTCAGCAAAAGGTTTTCCAGAAACCCTTGTCAGATTTCTACTTACAGCTTATTGGCCCAAATTTTGTTTCCTAGCCATGGCTAACTACAAGGGTGGCTACAAATGTAACTCTTTCACTTCTGCAGCCTCTATAGAGGATGTAGACAATAGAGAATTTGGCTAGAAATGATTATTGGACTGGTCATTCAACAGTATGTATACTTAAATTATATGCACTGTGATGAGCCAGTCTTCATTTTTTGATTCTTAGATATAAAACAGATTCCCTTACTTATTCATTATAATGATAGTTACATTATTCATGAAGCATTTCCCCATACTAGGTAGTATTTCAATAACTTTCCAAATATTAGTTAATTCTTCAACAATTCTATGAGGCAAGTTTCATTATACCCATTTTACAAATGAGAAAACAGACACCAAGAAGTAAAGTTACTGATTTTAAGTTTATGCATCTACTAATTGGCAGAACACAGACACTCTGAAACCTGTGGCTTTACACTTTATGCCACCCCTTAAGTATAGGTTAATAACTTTTCACTCCTCCAATATCTTACTTTTTCCTTTTTATACTACATTATTTATATTTTAGATGGAATTCATTATTTTTGTTTGTTTTGCATCAAAAAACTGGAGCTGTTTACTCTTCGTGGCAAGTGTCCATCAGATCATTTTCTGAAACATAATTTAGAAAGACAACTTGGCTGCATTGTCTATCATATAGTACAAGTTGCCCAAGAATGTCTCATTTTTATTTGCATGTCCTTTAACAGATCTTGAAAACCTAATACCACATCATCTCTGAGTTTAAAAAATTAGATCTTCTGGGTCCAGCACAGTCCGTTTTTCATGGTGAACAAAATTTTCTGATTGCTTAAGTGAAGCATTGCTAATAAATTTGTAAAGAATCTTCATCAAAGAATTCAAAGATAATGCTTTGAGGGGAAGGCAAAATGACAAGAAGCTGGAACGCATCAACACTAAAGGAGTAAACGATATTATGACTTTTTCACATATATTCTTTTGCATGAAAGGGAAAAATGCAGAACTGAGAACTAGAGCTATATTTGATTTATAGGTGGATTTGGCTGATGTAAAAATAATTGCAGTAAATTACTCTAAAAATAATCTAAAATCATCAAGAATGCAGTGTTTAGCGGTACATGATCCCTCATTAGTAAAGAATGAAATAATGCAGGCTCTGGCAATTCTTCCTCCCACATTGGACAAAGAGGCCCCGTGCATGATGTTAATGACTTGAAAGAATGCCAACTTTGGGCAATGCTTGGAATTTAACTAGCACTCATAAATACAGGTAGATGTGATATGATTCCAGCACTGGCTCTGGGTTGACTCAACCAGACCTTAGGTTAAGCATGCTATGCAACAATAATCCAAAATGATAGGTGAGAAGATTTGAAAGAATTTTGTGTGTTTAAGGGGAATGCTGTACTAAACATTTAGACAATGATAACAGTGATTACAAAGAAATAGTGTAAGATTGATGCTCTAGACAATAACATCCAAATAGAAACGATATCTTGCCGTGCAGGGAGTTCAAACCTTGTGCAAAACCCATTCTATTTCCTTTTCTCTCCTTCTACCATACCTCTACTATACCTACACACTCACCCAGAAAAATCCTTCTCCTGCTTTCCAAAACTGGACTTAAATAGCATGATATTGGACCATTGCAAAAGTATGTTGGCTATAAATGCAACTATATGCTGATAAATTTTCTCTTGGTTCATCTCAGGCCAAGAAAAGACACTTTGAATTGAGTATAATATTTTTGTGCCATAAACTGCATACTGTAAGAAGTTTTGGAGGTGGCAAGGCTTAAGTTAGAATCAAAATTTGACCATTACTATTTGAATGAACCTGAGTAATTTACTTTGAAATTTATTAGAATAAAAATAGCATGGGTTTGCACTATACCCGAGGTCATCAGATCCCTGTAGCAGAATAGTGTTCTCAATTCCACATAACGCAGTTTCTGGTATTTAGAATCTGGTATTAATCAAGGAAATAGGTATTTTCATTCATTTTTGCCTTTATATTGATTGATAGTGTTCAAGAAATCTATCCTTTGGAATGAGTAACAAGTGCTATCTTAGCAAGGACTCTATTAACAAATTCTAAGTCATCAATTTATTAACATTATCTTAAATAGCTCTCTTGGAAAATTGTCCCTGATTAGAACACCAATTAATGGAGATAGGATTTATGCAAAGATGATCTTATTAAAGAATATATCTTAATAATTAATTAGTAAAATAACCCCCCATTTTTAAAAAGATTTTATTTATTCATAAGAGACAGAGAAAGACAGAGAAGCAGAGACATAGGTAGAAGGAGAAGCAGGCTCCCTGGGGGGAGGTTGATGTAGGACTCAATCCCAGGACCCAAGATCATGCCTTGAGCCAAAGGCAGATCAACCACTGCACCACCCAGGTGCCCCTAAAATAACCCCCCTTAAGATATGGTTTTAATATTTCCCAAGGGTATAGTTTATTGATTGTTAGAAAGTGAGGGGCACAATAAAATATCCTCCAAACTGAGAAGGCGGGTTGAGATCAAAAAACAAAGCAGGGGACTCCCTACAATTTACAGAGTTTTAGGGCACTTGGGCACCTTGGTTAGTTAAACATCTGCCTTTGGCTCAGGTCATGATCCTGGCATCCTGGGGATCAAACCCCACTCTGGCTCTCTGCTCAGAGGGGAGTTTGCTTCTCCCTCTTCTTTTGCCCTTCTCCCCATCCTGCTCATGCCTCTCTCACCCTGCTCTCTTCTCTTAAATAAATAAAATTTTCAAAAAAAAATTATAGAGTTTTATTCAGGGTAACTTACTGATGGGGAGACAGATGTGAATCAGGTGGAAGGTGATCCATGGCATCAGCGTGGTTATTCTCCTCAAAGTCCAGAGCTGAGTCCACAGATTTGACAGAGCAAGGGGACACACAGAAGGGCATAATAGTGAGATCAAAGGGTTTACATGCACCTTAGAGGGTTTGCAGGCACCTAGTTGACAGCTAACCTTTAATTAGATCTTGTGGCAGCACCACTTCTGTGTCAGGAAGGAGAAAGACTATGTTATTGCTAATAGATCCATGGGAGGCCAAAATAAGTTTCCCTTCATTCTAGTTGGCATTCCTTGGTGGGCATTTCTAAAATATGAATATTAATCTCCAACTGACTTGGAAACACACAACAACCCTAAGAGAGGTCTTGAGGAAGCACGAACAAGATGGGAAGCCAGAGATGGAGTCAGTTATTTCAGCACTTATACAGTGATTTTACCATAATTCAGTAATACCTCTTTCCACATTAGACTATGCTTCTTATTCAGCAACTATCATACTGTATTATAATTATCGTCCTTCCTCCTTAGATTATAAGCTCCATATGGTCAAGAAATATGTCTTTTCAATATAAATGACTAAAAATATTTTAGAAAATTATAGATTTCTTTTGCCTGTGGTTCAGATGGTATTTAAAATAGGGAGAAAAGGAGGCAATGTTACTAGTTATAAATGTATTTTGTTGAAACTAATAACTAGAAGTAGTTTTTTTTTGGGAGGGGGTTGGAGGATTTTTTTTTTAAAAAGAGAGAGTGCATGAGCTGTGGGGGGTGGGGGGTAGATATCATGACCTGAGATAAAATCAAGAGTCAGAAGCTCAATTTACTGAACCACCAGGCACCCATATAAAAACTTTTATAATATTCATTTCGACAATACAGAAAATGTATATGAAACTTAAAGGCTCCTCAAACAAATGACCATCAAATAGTAAACATTTCAAGATGTTGGATAACTCTGGATGAGCCATAAGAATCATTGAAGAAATAAGCAAAAGGGAGAGCTCAGGGGGCTCAATGGTTTAGTGCTGCCTTCAGCCCAGAGTGTGATCCTGAAGACCTGGGATCAAGTCCCATGTCGGGCTCCCTGCATGGAGCCTGCTTCTCCCTCTGCCTGTGTCTGTGCCTCTCTCTCTGTGTCTCTCATGAATAAATAAATAAAATCTTAAAAAAAAGTCCCAAACTTAGTTAAAAAAAAGAAATAAGCAAACGAAAGTTATCATCTTGTGGAAATTGAAATACCTAGTTTTAAAAGATGGCTGATCGCCCACTTATCCAATGTACTGGGGAGGAGATATAGAGCCCATGACATATCAGTCCATGTAGTGTGATTCAACTCCCCCTCCTAAGTGTTTGTGTACTTCTCAGGAAGATAGGACTTTCAGGGCTTCCTCTCAGAGTGGAGGCCACTGGTCGTATCACTTTAGCTGTTAGAAGCTCAGACATGGTTATAGCATTCTTCATGTTTATTCATGAAGTCAGAAGGAATTGGAGTTCGGGCCCACATGAATTGTCTTAAGACACAATTTGTGAAAATTGTGGCCAGTTGGTCAAATCATAATGTACTTGTTTTCTTATGCTTTAGCGCAGAACTTCTTGTACAGGTAACTACTTTCTTCTCTGGTAATTAACAAAAATACATAATTAGAGCAGAGGTGGTGTCTAAGTGAGGTAACATAAGGTAATATGTGACAAGTTTTAAAGATCAAGAGGTATCCTTGATCAGGATGACTATCCTTGGGAGGGGGCATTGCACCCCATAATGCATATCCATCTTATATGCAAACTATGTTTACCTCATCCAACATTCCCAAATATCTCGACTCAATACAGCATCAACTCTAAGTCCAAAAAATCTGCTTTAAATCTCATCACCTCCAAAGTCCCACATTTCTTCATCTAAATCAGGTAAGGGTGAGGCTTTTGGAAATAATCCACTCTGAGACACAGTTCCTCTCCATGTCGAAACCTGTGAAACTCAAGAAACAGGTTATCTATTCCCAAAATACAGTGGTGGGACAGGCATAGCAAACAGGAATAGACATTTCAGTTCAAAAAGAGAGAAAAGGGAAGGAAAATGCGTGAGAGTTCCGAGAAATTTCAAAATACAGTTGAGACACCAACATTAGGTTTCAAGGCCTGGGAGTAATCCTATAGCTTTCAGCTCTGTCCTCTGGGCTAATGACAGTTCCTCTGAGGTTGAATCTCCTCCCTTGGAGTAATTCCCCCATTTTTATTTTGGGGTTAGCATGTATTTGCTGTTGAATAGTTTTACCAGCCTGTCTTTTGTCTATGGAATTTTGGCGGCCATACAGCCTTTTATCATTTTGACCTCTTTGTCTTTTTCAGTCCAAATTGCCCATGTTTCTGCTGGCATAAAATCACTACAAACCTTATGAGTCTCCTATGCATGTCACAAGGATTCACTCCATTAGAAAAGAAGCCCCTCCGAAGGCTTTCCTTAGATAACTCTATCTCTATTTTTGGCTTCCACTGAAATGGTTGAAGGGAACCATGAATCATAGGCTTAGTCTCTTCAAAGAGACCTCTATCTGTGACTGAATATGCTGACCTTTTGTCCCTTCTAAGCATTAGAAGATGGTTGTCCAGTCACATTCTTGGCTGTCTTTCCAGGACACTCTTGACAGTGAATCTTGTGGTTTTAGAGTCTTCTGCAATCTGGGTAGCAGAGCATTTCCCATTTCATCAAGTCCCGGTTCCTTTTGGATTAAGTTGTTCCACTTTCCTTATCTCCCTTGCATTTTATTTTAAGAAGCAAAAAGAAACCAAGCCACATTTTCAACACTTTGAGAGTTTCCTCGGAAAAATCCAAGTTCAACAATTACAAATTCTGCGTTCCATATAACTGTAGGCCACAGTTCTACTAAACTTTCTGCAACTATATAACAAGAATTCTCTTTCTTCATGTTTACAATAATATGTTTCTCATTTCTTTTTGAACCCTTACCAGCGGTGCATTTATTATCCTTTCTACCATTAGTCAGCTTACTGATGATTTAAGGATTCTCTAAGACAAGATAGGTGTTCTCTACTGTGCTCCTGACTTCTTTCTGAGTCTTTATTCTTTAGAAGAATCATTAAAATCCATCTTTTTACTAACAGTCTGTTCAAAGCAGTCTAGGCGTTTTTGTATCATGCTTCTCACGATGCTCCAGTAAAGGATCTCAGGATCTTTTACTCAATTCCAAAGCCACCTCCACATTTTTAGACATTTGTTATGGCACCATTCCACTTCCAGTTACCAAGTTTGTATTAATTTCCTATTGTTCCATTAACAAATAATTGCAAACTTGGTGGCTTAAAACACTAATCACGGGATCCCTGGGTGGCGCAGCAGTTTGGCGCCTGCCTTTGGCCTGGGGCGCGATCCTGGAGACCCGGGATCGAATCCCACGTCGGGCTCCCGGTGCATGGAGCCTGCTTCTCCCTCTGCCTGTGTCTCTGCCTCTCTCTCTCTCTCTATGTGTGACTATCATAAATAAATAAAAATTTAAAAAAATAAAAAAATAAAACACTAATCACTATCTTACAACTCTGGAGATCAGACATTCAAAGAAGGTCTTACTTGGCTAAGATGTCAAAGGACCTCTAGGGGCTATCTATTCTTTTGTCTTTTTCAGCTTTGAGAAGTGCAAGACTTCTTTTCTCATGGCTCTTCTATTCTCACAGCTAGAAGTATAACATATACATACCTTTCCCTTTGACACTAGCGCCTCATTCTTATAAGAACTCACTCTTTTTCTTTTTTAAAGATTTTATCTATTCATGAGAGACACAGAGAGAGGCAGAGGGAGAAGCAGGCTCCCTGTGGGGAGTGTGATGCAGGACTCAATTCCAGGACCCAGGGATCACCCCCTGAGCTGAAGGCAGACACTCAACCACTGAACCACCCAGGTGCCCCTCTTATAAGAACTCTTGTAATTACATTGGGTCCACCCAGATAATCTAGGGTCATTTTTCCATCTCGAGATGCTTAACTAAATTACATCTGTAAAGTCCCTTTTACCATGTAAGGCATTCACACGTTTCAAGGATTAGGACATGGACATCTTTAAGAGGGTGGAGCGTTACTTTTTCTACCAAAGAAACATACTATAAAAATGAGTTCCTTGGGAATAGAGTTCATACCTTCCTCCTTTCTGCATCATCAGAATCTAGCATAGTCATTGCCTGGCACCTAGAAGGCAATCAGCAAATGTTTAATAATTGACTTAATCAAGAAAAATGTATAATGTATTTGGTATCAGCTGTGTGACAGACACTCTTCTAGGTGCTAGGAGATATGGCAGTGAACAAAACACAATTCTTCTTCTGATAGACCTTACATTCTAGTGTGGGGAAGCAGAAAGTACACACCAAAGATATATATTAGGTGATGATATGAAGAAAAATAGACCAGGATAGAGACAGAATGTGCTATGGAAGTAGTCCTCTCAGACAGGGTGTCATTTGACTAAAGACCCAAAAGAACTGGGGAATCAGGACTTATGAGTATTTGGGAGAAGAATATTTTAGAAAGATGAAATGATATTTGCAAAATTCTGAGCTGGGAACATGCCTGAATTTTGAGATTTTTAAGGAGTAATAAGGATGCAAATGAGGCTTACAGTGAAAGAGGAAGTGAATGGTATAAGATGGAGTCAGGCAGGAGGATCCCCAGGTGGCTCAGCGGCTGAGAGCCCACCTTGGGCCCAGGGCCTGATCCTGGAGACCCAGGATCGAGTCCCACATTGGGCTTCTTGCATGTGGCCTGCTTCTCCCTCTGCCTGTGTCTCTGCCTCTCTCTCTCTTTCTCTCAGAGAGAGATGGGTATTCTCTCATGAATATGAATAAATAAAATCTAAAAAAAAAAGTTTTTTTTTTTTTTAAAAGATGGAGTCAGGCAGATAGGTGACAGAATGCATGGGATTTTGTAGCCTGGGGGAAAGATTTGAATTATACTTGGAGGTGGAGGTACATTATCGTGTTGGAACAGAAACTGGCAAATATCTGACTTATATCTCGAAAGACTAATCTGGTTGCTATGTTGAATACTAACTCTAGAAAGGTTAATGGACGAAGCAAGAAGACATGACAGGGCTACTGGAAAAGTCCCAGGTAGAAATGATGGTGACCTCGATTAGTCTGGTAGCAGTGGTAGGGGTAAGAATTTGTAGCTTATTCTGGACACATTTTTAAGATGGGGCTTGTATGATTTGCATGATGGATTGGGTACAGTGTGAGAGAAAGAAAGCAATTATCTTTCTTGGATTAGGCTGAGCATTCTGGTGGGTGGGGGCACCATTTACTGAACTGGAATTGACTACAAGGACAAACTTTCAGTTTTATATATGTTTTGATTGATGCTCATCAAACATTAAGTCAAAATGCCGTGGGGCCAAATAAACATGGGGAGACTGGAGTTCACGGGAGAAATGGGGGCAGGAGATATACTCTTGGGAATCAGCACGTGGATGTAATTTAAAGCTGTGGAACTGGATGAAATCCCCAGGGGAGCCATTTTAGAAATGAAGTGGTACCAGAGTTGAGCAAAGGGGTATTCTTATTGGAGGTTAGAAATGTGAAGAGAAACCAGCAACAGAGTGTGCTAACAAGCAGGCAAGTGGCGAATGATAGGATCCAAGACAGAGTAATGTCCTGGAAGCCAAATGAAGACAAACTTTTAAGAAAGGAGGACCTGAAAATAGCCATTTTTTTTGACATGATGGAGGTGATTGTGTTTTGATAGAATTGGGGATACAAATGCCTGATGAAGATATTTATGGAGCTTCAAGTGCCTTAATAATTTACCCAAAAGCAGAAAATCCTTATTTTATTTCTAAATGTTGACAAATACTTAAATCTTTATGTTATGCGATTTGGGGCTAACTGGTAGTATAATTATTGGAGTTTTTTGAAGTTTAATTAAGATTTCTAAGTTGGTCAGGTTAGTGTTTTTTAAACTGTATATTCCTCTCCTCTTAGTAAAATCACTATCAAAACATTATTAGCTTATATATGGCTCTAACACCTAAATCATAGACTTCGCATTTGATATATTTAAAAAAAAAGATAAATAGGAATAACTATAAAGCACATAAACTATTGAAACTCATAAAGCCAAAAATTCTCAAGTATTCTTCCAATGTTCATTAGAGATTCCTTAAAATACAATATATAAGTGAAAACTATTCCACAGGCTTCTCCCATATTACACTCTCTTGTTTTTTCATTTCCTTCTTACAGATGGGACAGTTATAGTTGGCAAGGGATTGGCATATAGCAAGGGAAGATGATTAGGAAAGAGAGGGTGTGAAAGAAATTTGCCACATTGAATTTACAACCTACAACTGTGATCTGAGGACAGAAATCATTGTTCAAATATCTGGCTTGTTCAAGGCAAATGTAGGGTTTTGATGCGGTGAGAATTTTCCCTTGGTGCCTCTTATACCCTGCTGTCTGCCCACTTCCCTCTTACTGAGGGTGTTCTCCTTGCCATGCTGTAGACATATGGTAACATATTTCATTATCCTCTGCTTGAAATTCATCAGTCTTAGTTCTACGGATGTTTTCTCTGGTCGGTCATAATGCAGCCTCAGATTTTAATGTGGTCAACAATCTATGCTAAAAAATGCCAGTTTAAGTCTAGATTAAAACTAAACACAATAGCCAACCAACCAGCCTTTACCAACTTGAAAGTAAAAATAAATACAAAGGGGAAAATATATTAGTGACAGTTGGCAAGTGGCCGACTCCCCACTTCACCTCTAGGCACAAAACTGACTCTAGACATGTGAATTCAGGAAAGGGCTTGGAAAGCTCAGTACTGGGAAATGTGGGTTCTCATTGTAAGGAAAACATTGGTCTTTTTTTTTTTTTTTTTTTTTTTGGTAATGGGCTTACATTTGCTTTTTTATCTATATTAACTTCAATAGGTACCAAGCGAGCTATTGAGTGTTATTGTTATGGATAAGACAGACTCAAGTTCAAATCCCAGTTTTGACACTTGAGGGGAGACTTGATCCAGCTACCTACCTACACTGCATGTGCCTCAGTTTCCTCAAAAAGATAAGGGAGACAATCCTCTAATCATGAGATTGTTGTGATGAGGATTAAAGCAGGCAATTAATGAAAGAAGACTAGTGTAAAATATAGACCCTGTAGATTTTAATTGGAAATTGAATAACATATGCTCTGGAAACAAACAATACATTTGACAAGTGCGTAACAGGTATATATTAACAAAGGAAATTTTGGGGAAACCATTTCTTGAGTGTAGACATTTTTCAGTTATAAATAGGAAGATTTTTCTGATTCATGTTATAAAGTGTTTAGTGCAGAAACATATATCATTCACAAAGAACAGTTTGAAATCTTAATAGATTCATTCACTAGGAATCATCAAGGTAAAGGAAATGTGGAGGATTAATTATATCACATCAAAATGAAAATGTTTACACATTAGTTATATTTTCACATGTTCTAAAAAATATTTTCAGCTGTCATTTCAGAAAACTAAGAGATTATTTATCTACTCCAGGATGAAAGGATATCATAATAGACCTCATAAATGACTGGTGATTCTACTTTCCACTCTCATCCATCCATCATCCATACATATGCATTTATATGTTTATATATCATATCAGAATTGTAAACATCGACATATAAATTACAAAATCTCAAAATGCAACGTAGGAGACCTTTACTTCTAAGCACCTTCATATACCTAATCTCAATTATTCTTTGAAATTTGTAAGAATCATATATATTATCATACAACTAAGCTTATATAATTTGAGTTAGAATCACTAATGACAAAAGTGTAATCTAAAGCATGATCTAAAGTATGAACTTAAAGTTAAAGTGAGCAGATTGCATATAGCTTTGGCTTCCAAATAATGTCATGTGGAAGTGTGTGACCAGCAGCATTGTTGACTATACCAGGAAATTTTTGCCCAGAAATAATGCCTAACTTTGTTGCAACTATTTTGCTCAACCTACTATACAAACCATAATAAACCTCAGCATCTTCCCAGAAAGTAAAACTTTGAATCATTTAAGAATACAAACCACAAAATTAACTGTTATCAGACTTTGGTTTATTGTAAAATTTAGCAAAGATTTTTTTTATAATCCCTGACCCCTTGCTCTGAAAACAAAAGCAAAAACATAATTATTGCTTATTCTTTTCCCCCCTACTTTATTTGTGCCACTGTAAAAGAAGGGAGAAAAATCATTGTAATAAATAAAAAGATGTAAGAGAGAAAGATAAATCAGTCCAGATGAGAAATATTAGGAGCAACAGAATTATCATCAAGCAGTTTCAAAATAAGCTTCTTTTGAAAAGGTTGTCATATAAAAAAAAAAATCACACCAAAAATATAGCAGCGGAGAAGGATAAATACAAGTTAATTGCACACCAATCCCATGCAAAAAACTGGGTCATTAGCCAAAGCAGTAGTATTCAGAATCCAATTTGGGGTGCTTGTGCAAGGCTTGTGAGTCCTCTATTATGGAGCTGTCACTGAATTGGTCCAAGTCCGATGGGGTCTGATGGCCTGGGACATCATCTGCCAAAGTGTCCAGAAAGCTCCCCACGGAGATGCCATCCAGCCCATCACTGCCATCATGTAGGCTATTGTAGCTGCCACGTAAGGAGGTGCTCTGACTCTCCAATAAACTGCACAGGCTGCCACTGAGACTGCTGCCTCGGCTGGTAATGGTGGCTTTCTCTTCAATCATCCACTTGATGGACTCAATGCTCTCATTGATAACAAGCAACTGGCGCATGAGCCTGACATCTGTGGCTCTGAGGTTAACCTGTGGGGAAAGCAAAGAGAGGAAAGACATGCCAGTTATTTTAGATTTTTGAAAGACTCAAATTTCATTTGGATTCTGTCTTCCTGTAGGCCATAACTTTAAATGCGCAGAATAAAATGTAAACTCACTTGATCTCAGGATCTTTTGAAAACTGCTAGCCAATGGCAACAGTGATAATCAAATAACTCACTTCCTGCCAAGTGCATCAGGCTCAAAAGGGGACAGTGAAACTCCCACTGCATCCCTGACCCTAACTCAGCTGCCTGGAAATACCATACTGAATGTCAGGTTCTCTGCTAAGAAACACATTCTTTCTGGCCAAATTAATAGTTTATCCACGTTTACTTGGGAATGTGTATGTAAATGTTGTGGGGTGGGAAGAAGAGAAATGTGCAAAAATTAAGGAATCATCATTATTTTAGTAGGTCCTACTTTTTTTTTTAAGATTTTATTTATTCATGAGAGCCACAGAGAGAGAGGCAGAGACATAGACAGAGGGAGAAGCAGGCTCCATGCAGGGAGCCCGATGTGGGACTCGATTCCCAGACCCGGGATCACGCCCCCTAGCTGAAGGCAGACACCCAACCACTGAGCCACCCAGGTGCCCAGGTCCTACTTTGTGCGTTATGATGTACCAGACATCATTATGCAAACTCCAACCTTCATTACACTGTAGCAACCCTGGACCACAGGTATTATTTTTATCCCCATTGTACAAAGGTGAAGAAATTGAGATCTACAGAAAAGAGTATGGAAGAGGTCCGCTTTTCTTTTAAATTAAGAACCAAAATAATATACCTTGAATCCAAAAGGATGCCAATACACAAGGCTATTCTACTTTACAAGATGAAGCATGCAGATGTCTTCTATAGGTCTGATTATTTGCCTCGGATATGTCAGGGGAAGTCCCAATCAAAATTGGTATATGAAACTGAGAAAGTTCTAGAACTTCCCTAGGTGACTTCTAGGTGTGTCATCCTCCTGATACTTCTAAATTACTTCAAAGAAATCTATCCTCATAGCACAAAGCGGAATTTCTTTGTGGGTCTTACAGTTAAATGGGAACAGCTGCTAACATCAAGAGTATGGTGGTTCTGTGAAAGCAGAGAGGTAGGCTGCAAGAACTCTCATGATTGTCCCTCTTCTTGCTCTAAGTGATGTGGCTCCTATAGAGATTCTTGCCCCTGGACTGGGAGTCAGGGCTACATTTGGCCACCAGAGGTCACATTCACTATGGTTTGAAGTAGATTTCCTTTTTCTTTTCTTTATACTTTTTTTTTTTTAGTTGGGGTCTTTAACCCAAGAGGCTGGTCCTTGCTAATTCTTTCTTTAAGATCCAAGACTAATTCAGATTTGTAGGTTTCTAGAATTATTAAAGGCATTCAGTCATGAGTGACTCAAGCCTTAAGGAAGAAAGAGCCTATTGTCTTCAAATGTATGCATTCATATTATAAAAATATTTCCTGGTTAGGAGTTAATCCATAACCAAAGGTGAACTTCAGGTTGAGTGAATGTGATGAACAAATATTAGGAGAAGATGGAATTTCTACCAATGACTTCAAAGATGTAAGATTTCAGATTATGTACATATAATTATTTTTAAAACCATAAGGTACAATTTTAAAACTCTTCATCTTGCTAGGCTATCGCACAAAATGACTTGAGTGGCTTCCTTATCTTCTCTGAGAAAAGCCCGCAAAATGAACTATATACATGGAAACTGTGAAAATGATTTGTGTCTGAGGTGTCCGTGTGCAGAGGAACATTAACTTATTAAGTTTTGAGAGATTTTCCTGTTTGTCGTAGTATTTCTGTGACACTGCTGTATCGGTGACCTCGCAGGGATGCTGCATTGAGGAAGGAGGCTTTCTGGCAGTCTTCATGTTCAAGTTCACCCCCACACCCTGGGAGCCATCAACACACTGTTCAGGCTCCCTGGAATACAACAAATATTTATAAACCAACAATCTGTCGAGGTCCACTGAGGAGCCTAGGAAATCAATACGAGCCAAAGTCTCACAAAATTCCCCGGTTAGACATCTGTAGCTGATAAAACAGGCTGTGCCCATTGTCGGCGTGGTGCGACACGAGTGCAACCGTTTCCCATCAGCGCCCAAACGAGCCACAGCTGCATTCGTTCACGTCCCCGCCCTGTCGCATGACAGTGCTCTGGTCCGTGCCCAGCCGTGGGTGTGTTCCCTGTTAGTCTCCTCAATTGGAATGCTTGCTCAATTCCTCCTCAAATCCCCCCTTCCTGCTTTTTTTTTTTTTTCCTTAAGATTTTATTTATTTATTCATAAGAGACACACAGAGAGAGGCAGAGACACAGGCAGAGGGAGAAGCAGGCTCCATGCAGGGAGCCCGACGTGGGACTCCATCCCGGGTCTCCAGGATCAGGCCCTGGGCCCAAGGTGGTGCTAAACCGCTGAGCCACCCAGGCTGCCCAAATCCCCCTTCCTGAAGTCTCCTTCCTTCCATCAGTATTACATGCTGATTCTGCATCCTTTGCTGCCCCACGTAAGAAATGGCTTGCAATACTTCCATTTCTTGAGGTCTGACCTAAGCATCAAAATTTTTGTAATTTTTTATTTATTTATTTATTTACTGACATAAATTAATTAATTAATTAATTTATTTATTTATTGGCATAATTTTAGATTTGTGAAAGTTCAGCCCCCGCCCCCCCCCGGGCGGTAATAATGCACACTCCCAACAACTGTGTCACTCTGGGGTTAAAACATACTCAAGACAATTTTTTTTTTTCTCCAGCCGTTCTGGTCTGAGTTACACAGTGGCCACATCAAATATAAATTTTTCAATTTTATTGAGCAATGAAAATCAGAGGAATAGCAGAGGAATAGACGGTGAAGTAACAAAAGCTCCCTTTGACCATGAGATGATTTATTTAAAAAAAAAATCTCTTTCTTCTGAAGGCAAACATTCACAGGCCATTGAACCACTGCTGGGGGAGAAAAATGACGAAAGCGAGTCAGTTAGAACTCGGTTAGAACACGTTGATCTGGCTGCTAATGATTACGGATTCAACTTCTAACTCTGTCCTCCTGGTGAGAGAGCAAACAGCTGGCAACCGTGGGAGCACCGGGCCCGCCGGTTCCCAGGCTGCCTGTCCATCACCTGGAGCTCCGGGCTGCCTCACACCACCTTCTCCTGGAACTAAGGTGTGGTTGCCCTCTTGCCAATGATCCTTGAAAGTCTGAGCAATCCACTGCAGAACTAAACCGCAGTGTTGCTTCTGTCTCTGGTAGCTGCTCTGCCTTTCCTCACATCAGTCTTTATGAAGTCTGGCCACCTATGAAGGAGCCCAAGCCCTGCCCGGTCGGTAGGAAACCGTCGGTTCTTTCACCTGAGGTCTTATCAGGTCCGGTGACTCCGAGGATATAGAAAGCTGGGAGGCCCTTGTCATGGTCTGGATTTAAGTTCTCCTACTTAGAGAACCCCTTCCTAATCCATGGTGGTATCCAGTCTCCATGCCCAGTTCAATTCTACATTTCTGGGTTTTTTGTTCCCTTTCCAATATGTATGGCTAGTCAAAAGCATCCCACTTCTTGTTGGTGTATTTTTTGCATATCTCATGAGAAGATGAGCACCACAGAATGCAGGGGAAGTGGTTTATTCTGTTCACCACTCTGGGCCCATGACCTGTAAGAGTGCTTGGCACATACTAGATGCTCAATTCATATTTATTCAAAGGCGGAATGATTGTTACAGATTGCACCTTCTGTCAAGAACGCCCCTCCTTTGGATCAGTGATAGGTGACTTGAGAGGAAGGAGAGAGGCAGTTTCGGGAAAGAGCCTTCAGTACTGAAGCATTCCCAGCATGCAACCCCATTCTGATTCATTCACAGGATTCAAACACTGAGTAACTGGCACAAGAAAACTGGTATTCCTAGCTCGAATGTACAGATTATCGAGATAGTATCTCTGAAAGGAAATGGGCTTCAAGGTGTGACTCATACTCCAAACATTAGTCTGTTTGTTCCCAGGTGATAACTTTTCCTGGTCCTAGCATAGCACAGGCACAGTGTTCTGTAAACAACTGATGAAATGAGTTAATCAAAGGGAACAAACAAATAGGGCATTTATGAAAGAAAGAAAGAAAGAAAGAAAGAAAGAAAGAAAGAAAGAAAGAAAGAAAGAAAGAAAAAGAAAGAAGAAAGAGAAAGAAAGAGAAAGAAAGCAAGAAAGAAAGCAAGAAAGCAAGAAAGCAAGAAAGCAAGAAAGAAAGAAAGAAAGAAAGAAAGAAAGAAAGAAAGATTTGCACCCATTGATGCAAAGAGATGAGAATGTCCTTCCCTCTTTTTCTCCACTGCCCTCAGGCCTCACTCTGGTCTTTGCAGTATTGCAGTGTGGTTCACCTTCATACTTAACAGAAGTCTCTCATGCTTTAGGATTATAACAGTTTCCACACTGGGTGAATGCTGAAATTTTATATCATTTTTGGACAGTAGTGAACAAGTAGTGCAGAACTTGAAATGAGGGATCCTGAAAGAGCAAATATTCTTCAAAATAAACTTTCCCAGATCTGTGTTTTCTTCCTGTCTATCATTTTTACACTGAAAGAAGACGAACGTTATAAACTAGCATAATGGAATCCAAGAAGGAGAGAGGGTGGTTTGATAATACTCAGTTTATCAGGGAGTTGCTAAACAAGTCAACTTCTTTTGTGGTGCTGTCTGAGGAACACGGTACAGGGTTCCAGTCTGCCACGGTCACTGTCTACCTATGCGACCTTTGGGCAAGCAGGCTGGGCACATGGGACCTCAGCCTCTGTGTCCATGAAGACAAAGGATGCGGTTGTATTTTCAGCTCCAGTGAGCTAGAGGACTCAGTGGTGGTGGTAAAGCAATCTGTTCTCCCAGTTTTGAGGATTTAATTGGACTGAGGGACCACCTATCACTTCTGTCTGCTTTTCATGTTGAGGATTTATTTAAATGTTATTGGATACAAAGAATCTGCAGATCAGATCGTTCTGGGATTTCCCTCCATTTTGAAATAGTCTCCCAATTCTTTTGTCATGCCTGTGACTATTTGATTACTAAATTGTTTCTGCTTTGAAAAAACAATGTGGGCTATGGAGGAGACCGAATAATCAATTTTGCTACTCAACAGCTCCAGCAAAAGTTTTAGCTCATAAAAACTCATGGCTAAAGCCAACAGTTTGAGCTCTTTGTGAATTTGAATCTCCTTATCAGAAATTGTATGGTAATAGTGATTTTGGTTCCTGCTATTTGGGTTTAAATAAAAATCTCACATGTGTTCTGCTGCAGGATAAACATATATATCATCTTCCATATGCCTACTTATTAACTGAAATGTATACATGAGCTGTGGAATGTATCTTCCAAATAGGGACAGTGTTCGCTCTAGCTAGTCATATGGGAGGCTTGGACAGTACCATGTACTCCTATCTCTCATCAACCTCGCCTTCACTATTTTCATCCTTTGGTTTAAGAGAATCGACTAGTCAGATAAAAGCAGGCCATCTCCTAGTTATGTACTTCCAATGTAAAATCCACAATATCCATGACCTAAATCCTGAATGTCCAGCAAGCTGTAATATGAATCAGAAGGGAGAAAGACTACTTTATAAATCAATAATCATGTACACGAAGCAAGGAAAACAGATTAGATTTGCCTTTTAACGTGAGGCTCTAAGCCTAGTTCCTCATTCAGAGGAACAAATTTTTCAGATTTGTAATTGGTGGAAGGCCTTTTTTTCTAGCCATATTTATATTTCCAAACTTACCAAAAAAATTACCAGCATCTGTTTATGCCTTATGAAAAGGCTGCTATAACTATGCTTGGAATATTATTTTTGCATTTGGGTGTTTTGTAATCAAGTCCAAATTTGCTCCCTCTCCAAATTCACCACATCCTCAACATGATGATCACAGAAGATTTTCTGCCTACCCATCCTGAAATTTTCCAGCAGTTTTATTAATAGCTCTCTTTATAAAGCACTCCTCTAACCGTATTCTCAGAGGATCCGTAAGGGTATCATTGTCCCTTTGCAGCCCGAGAAGACATTGTACAACAACATTTCCGCCTGCTGCTTTTGGTTTCAAATGCTTCAGGAGAAAAGCTTGTGGCCCTTTACCAGTGCTGTTTGGCCAGAGCTTTCCTCTGCTTTCTCAGGCAGTTCAAAATTTACAACAAAATTTCTTCCTAATTGGGCAGCAGAGGATCCCATTTTTATGTCAGCTTTGTCTTTATTTGTGTTGTTTCTATGTGGAACTGAACAATAACTAGAACGGTTCCCTCTTTTCCCTAAACCTTATGGATAGAAGAGTAATTTCTCCCAAGACTAAGCTACATACATAAAAATGTGGTCATCAGCACAGCTAACTGATGTCCTGATAAATGAGAAAGCTGCATCTGGTTTATTTGAAAGGGGCACATGTGACTCCCCTGAATCGTAGACATACATTCCTGCCACCAGGCCTGCTTATGAGTTCTGCACAGTTTCTGCTGATGAATCTTCTGATCACCAAATTAAGACCAGGGAGCTTTTCAGTCCCAACCCATCAGGTACCAGACCAATGGGTGCTCAGAGACCTGTGGTATCAATTTCTTGTTCATACTCTAATGTTGTGAAAACCGTTTCCCCGAGTGCTTTCAATGTGTGTATGCAAAGTGTCATTTTGGCCAATGGAAGAGACTATAAATTACCTGAGTAGAAAGAAATTCATTTGGAATGATCGCACAAAAACATGGACTTCAGACATTTCTAGCAGAGCAGCTCACATGGATAGAACAAAGACCAGACAAGAAGTGTCTCACTAAGTCATAATGAATATTCTTGCTGCATGTGAATTTTTCCAATTTAGAACTTAAAATAGGATTTTTACATGGAAGATGAGGATATGATGATGTGCTCCTCTGGGATATGTAGTGGCTGTGCTTACTCTGGGAAGCAAGGAAGATGTAGGGTGGAGTGCTGATAAATGTTTAACTGGTTTCCTGGGAAAACTATACACATACACACACACACACAAACATGCAATAGGAATCATGCTGATATAACAAATGTATAGCATACCCTTTACAAATAATACTAAAATATATGTTACCTTTTATTATAAACTTTACATAACTCATTGATTCTCAGAGAATGCTCTTTGTTCGTTTTTTTGCTGAATTCCCTTTTAAAAAAGATTAATTATTTATTTGAGAGAGAGAAAGCACAGGGGGAGAGGGAGAGGGAGAGAGAGAAAATCTCAAGCAGGCTCCCTGCTGAACGTGGAGCCCAGGTTGGGGCTTGATCCCAAACCCTGAGACTATGACCTGAGCAGAAATCAAGGGTCAAACTCTTAACCAACTGAGCCAAGTGCCCTCATTTTTGCTGAATTCTTATATGTGCAGCAACCTATAGTTGTAGTTCAACCATAATTTAACAAAGAGTTGACCCCAATCTACTCTTAATAATTTTTTGTCATTTATCTATGCGATTTACTGTTAAACAATTTTGCATCCTAATACAAATTACACTTATTAAACTGAAGCCTATTTCTGCTTCAGCACTAGTTGTGTGCTTTAGCACTAGTTAGGTCAGAACCTTACAGATCTGCTAGTGATGTGACCATTTTCGCTGACTTGGACAACAGTTTTTTTAATGCATGAAGAATATTTCCCAATTTTTTTTATGCTGTCAATAATGTAATAGCTAAGGACATGACATACTTTTATTTCTGTTTTGGGTTTTGTTTTTTTTAAGGATCTTATTTATTTGACAGAGACAGAGTACAAGCAGGGGGAGCAGCAGAGGTAGAGGAAGAAGCACACTCCCCATTGAGCAGGGAGCCCCAGTCAGGGCTCTATCCCAAGACCCAGGTATCATGACCTGAGCTGAAGGCAGATGCTTAACCAACTGAGTCACCCAGGCATCACATAACACACTTTTTAAATTTAATCTGCAATATTAATATTTTCTCCATCATTGTCTTAAGACAGTCAACAAAATAAAAATCAAGTTCTGATTTATAGTGTTTTCTAATTTCTGTGCTGTAAATACTCCAACCATGGCTAATTTCAAGCTACCATTGTGATGCCACTAAATAAGGTTGAGAAGAGATGCTCAGTAGTACAGAACTATGTAATATTGTCACCCTAGAGATACAGTAAATATTTTAAATAACCTCAAGAAAACTATTAATAGCAAAATATACTAAAATAATTAAAAAGTGATGAATTTTGGCATTTATAACCTTTGTTTTTCATATAACTTCTTAATTTGTAGGTCTCTATGTATAATTTAAGGTCTTTTGAGATATAATTGACATATAACATTGTGTTAGTTTTAGGTACACAACATGATGATCAATATATACATATTGTGAAATAACTACCACAGTAAGTTTAGTTATCATTCATCACCTTGAATAGTTACAAGGTTTTTTTTTTTAAGATTTTTATTTATTTACTCATGAGAGACACACAAAGAGAGGCAGAGATGTTTTTGCTACTGAATTAAAGGTACAGAAAGAGTAAAGGCTTTAGCTTTACCTGACCTACTGCATTTTATGATAAGTAGATTAGAGAGTTTGATTTCTTCCCTAAGGGCTTTTATTTTTCTATATAGGACTAAAAACTCAATGTAATTTTGTCCTTTCCACTAAATATAATTTGAGGGAAATTTGAATATTTATACCAAAGTTATAAAAAAGTGTTTTCCATGGAAAGCTTTCAAATATTGAAGTAGATTATTATTTTTAAAAAACATTTATTTATTTAAGAGAGTGAGAGAGAGCATGGCAAGGAGAAGCAGAGGGAGAGGGAGAGAAAAACTCAAGCAGATGCAGTACTGAGTGCAGAGCCCCATGCAGGGCTTGATTTCATGACCCTGTGATCAAGATCTGAGCCAAAACCAAGAGACTGATGCTTAACCAAATGTGCCAGTCAGGTGCCCCGAATAGATTATTTTTTTTTTAATTTTTATTTATTTATGATAGTCACACAGAGAGAGAGAGAGAGAGAGAGAGGCAGAGACACAGGCAGAGGGAGAAGCAGGCCCCGTGCACCGGGAGCCCGACATGGGATTCGATCCAGGGTCTCCCGGATCGCGCCCTGGGCCAAAGGCAGGCGCCAAACCACTGCGCCACCCAGGGATCCCTGAATAGATTATTATTTAAGCATTACTGAGACATGAAATATACTTGGAAAGGGGATTGAGATATCTAAAACTCATTTAAGCATTTGCATTTTTATATTCTAATTTTTAGTAGTTATATTTCCAAAATATGCTGCACACTTCTCTATCTTGATAAAGAGAACCATGCAGAACCAAGCTGAATCAAGTAGGAACAGGCCACCATTATAAACAGCATTTTTAAAGCAGTTATTCAGCAATGCGATTAAGGGGCTTGGGGAAATAGGACTGTGGATTTTTTTTTTTTCTTTTTTACTTGGTTTCAGACATCCATCCTCACCCAGATGCCTAATCTTATCTATCAGGGATTTCTTGATGCTGGTGTTCAATCTGTTCATCACAGCCCTTATGCCCCGTTTCTTCCTCAGGCTCCCGACTCTCTTTCCAATCTGTCTGTGGCACAGTAGTATTTTAGTAACCTTCACTTCTTTCCTCTTGGCGGGGAGGGGAGAACAGAGTCATGAGGAAAACTGATCTTTGCACTCCGTGGGAAGTAGCATCAGCTGGTAAGTAACGTTAGGCGAGGAAGCAGCGTCTGTGACAGAATAGAGAGCACGTGCCTTGCTCCCTAGAGCAGTGCTTCTCCACCTTCACATGCATATGGATCGCCTCAGAGTCTTGTTAAAATTCAGATTCTGTTCACCAGTTCCTTGACCTTGCATTTCGAACATGTCCCCTGCGGACGCCAGGGGAACCTGGCAGCCTCCCAGAGATGTCCCAGGAAGCCCCTGCTGGTATCTATATGCGTGTGTAGTTGCCTGCCCGTGAGTGCGCACTACTAGGCCTAGGAACTTGTTTCTGGGGAATGGAATACAGCAAACATGATGGGATGTCTCTTCTGAGAAAAGGTTACAAAAAGACAGTGGTTTCTCTCATGGGTATAGTCTACCGCTAGTTCTGAGGAGAGCCAGCTGCCAGGCTGTGAACTGTCCTGTTGTGAGATCTACATGATACGGAACTGATATCCCTGCACAATAGCTAGCAAGGCCGAGGCCTGCCAACTGCCACTGGCTATATGAATGAAGTTGGAAGCAAACCATCCCAGAGCTGAGCCTGGAGATGACCGCATCCCCAGCCAACGTGTTGATTGCGGGCTTGTGAAGAGAGCCTGAGCAGAGACACTCAGTTAATCCATGCCCAGGCTTCTGACTCATAGAAGCTGTGACATAAAACAGGTCTGCTGTTTACATTGCTAAGTTTTAGGGTATTTGTTATTCAGCATGAACAACTAATGCACCAGTGCTGTTGGGATATGGACATTTTGAGTAGCAAGAGCCTAAGGATCTTTCTACTTGTGGATGATTTCAGGTAATAGATGCTGGAAACAGTATCCATGGAATGGTACTCTACTGATTCACTTTTTATGGTTTGAAAAAAAAAGTTTAAAAAGTAGTTAAACATTATTGATGGAGACAGGAAACGTTCAAGGAAGTTAAGATGTTCAAGAGAGGGCCATCTGCATCTCCCACAGGACAACCTGTTTCCCATAAGAAAAGGTGATTTATTGCTTTGAAGGAGAAACAATGGATACCAGATACTCTGGTATCTGACACATGATGCTTTCAGTGGAGGTTACTTGTAAATATATTCCCTATAACATGAAGATCATAAAAAGTAGGGTATACAATGATAAAATAATCAACTAAGATAATAACATTCAGAAGATATAATTTTAAGAGTTTAGAATACAGTAAAAGATTAATGAAGCTGACATCACTGAATTTTCAATACTAAGGAATCTACCAAATTGTAATATGGCTTTTCATAATTCTCCACTTAAATGGAAGAATTCCCTTTAATTTGGTCTCCCTAAGGGAAAGTAGGGAGGAGATTCAGGGTAGGGATTAGAGTCACATTTATTCAGTGCCTCCTATAAACCAGATTTGTTTTTCACCTGTTAATTCATTTTCTTTAGAAAGGGTCTTTTGGGGGTGCCTGGGTGGCTCAGTCAGTTAAGCCTCTGTCTTCAGCTTTGGTTATGATCCGAGAGTCCTGGGATCCAGCCCCACATCATGTCAGGCTCTCTGCTCAATGGGGAGCCTGCCTCTCCCTCTCCCTCTGCCCCCTCCCCCAACTTGTGTTCTCTTTGTCTCAAATAAATAAATAAAATCTTTAAAAGAAAAAAAAAAAAGAAGAAAGGATCCTCTGTAGAAAGGTCTTTTCATGTAGGAAACATAACTGAGATACTGGCTTTTTATTGTCATCATTCATTTTTACAATGTTAATGTTGACAATTTGGTAATGTTTGAAATGTTTCATTTAATGATGCTGAAGATTACTTCTGTTTTGTATATGATGCCTAAACACTGACTATTTTCATTTGGGAAACTTTGGGTGGGACTTTCCAGATGACACTAGTTAGAGCAGTGATCTCACACCCTGAAGAGTAGCCAGTGAGAAACACTTGCCACATTTCAACATTTGCTGATAATATATCGACTGTCTTGTCTAGTGATTTATCTCATTTATTTTGTTTCATTAGCTTTAAGAATATTATTAGGCACATCTGCCATTTATTGAATGTTTTCTGTGTGCCATGGCTTTACAAATTAATTTGTCTAATAAATTCAGTATCATTATTACAATAAGTGATAGAAGCTGTTTATTATTCTCATTATGATCCCAGTCTGACATGTAAAGTGCTTGGAAATTATCACTCCTATGTTTATAATAAGAAAAAAGATGAACAAACTAAATCAACAACTCTTCTTAGATTCATCAGAGAACAGAGAACATTCATCACAGGGCAAACTGCTGCCCCTGGGAGATAAACAGGTAGTTACAGAGACTCATGGCTTACTAAGATCATAAGTCTGGAATCAGAAGGCCCAAGATAGAGCTGATATCAGTAGAAATACTTGAAACTCTAATTGATGAATTGCTAGAGGTTCAGTGTAGGTTAGATTGAGAGTTCCAAAAGGCCCAGTTTTAGATTAACCCCACGTGTTCATGAATGTCACCTCCAGGAACCCCACCAGGTTCTCACTCTCTGCTATGCTTCTGGCAGGGAGAGGGGACAAGTTACTGTTCGGAGATATGCCCAGAGCCCTCTTCTTCTTCTTAACAAGACCCACCCTCAAGGGAAACATTTTATCAGAGTCTAACGTACTGGGCATTTACCAGACCCTAACCAATGTGGGGGAAAACAAACACTCAACTCACCTAATCATGGACTCTTTCCTCACAACTTACCACCATGTCAATATGGCTCCTGGATACTAACAGAGGAATTTCAGCTAAAAGTGTCACAGGCCTCAGACTCTACTTCAGTAGTCTCCAGGAAAACACAAAGATAAGAGATTGGACAGAAACAAAGACACTAAAGGAAATTTTAGTTTCTGACAGCGACTGCTACAGTAAACAATAAACTGTCTAACTCCTAGTCAGATAAATATAAAACCTCACACTAAAGGCCTACCTAGGCCAGTTCCTCTATATCATATTCAGCTTTCAACAAAGAATTACAAGGCATGCTAAAAAGCAAAAACAAAGTCTGAAGAGACAAAGAGAGTATCAGAATCAGACTCAGATATGATACAGGTTTTGAAATTATTAGACTGGGAATTTAAAATAACAATGACAATATGCTAAGGGGTCTGCTGAGAAAAAGGGGATAACATGCAAGAACAGGTGGGTAATGTAAGCAGAGAAATGAAAATCTGAAGAAAGAATCAAAGGGAAATGCTATAAATTAAAAACACTGCAACCTAAGAATGCCTTTGATGAATTTATCAGTAGACTGGACATAGCTAAGGAAAGAGTCAGTAAGCTTGAAGATTATATAAACAGTTTGAATGGCTCTTTAAGGATACGCTGAATCATAGCCAAAGCATTATTTAATTATTTATGGGGATATACCATGTATGACCTACTATTTGCTACTACTTTGGCCAAGACTCATAAACTTATTAGCTGACTTACAGATTTGTGTCTGGAAGACATGAAAATGATTTCTCTCCAGTTGAAAAAAATTCAAAGGTTATAGTTTTATTGTCCTACTGGACATTAAACAATTTGTCTCTGGCTTAACAAAATGATTTCATATGTCTTTAATGAGAAAATTGATAAACCATTCCCATAATTGCTGGTTTTTGCTGGCTCTCACATTAAATGAGCTAAATAAATCTTCAACATGTGCTCCCTCTATGTTTACATGAGAGCTATGTTTAAAATTTCTTGAAAATTATGCTTTGAGATTTGGAGCTTACCAGAGATGCCAAGTGGCTTACCTGCTAGAACTTGTTAAACGAAGTTGCCCAGTTGACTACAGGCCTCTAGAATCAGTCAAAATAGTGATACAACTTTACCTTTTCTGACTCTATTTTCTTCTTCTCATTTGGTACTTTAAAAAAAAAAATATTTATTTATTTGATAGACAGCACAAGCACGCAGAGCATCAGGTAGAGGGAGAGGGAGAAACAGGTTCCCCGCTGAGCAGAGAACCTGATGCAGGGCTCAGTCCCGGGACCTTGGGATCATGACCTGAGCAGAAGGCAGACATTAACTGACTGAGCCACTTGGGCATCGTGATTTGGTACTTTTTGTTCTGGTTTGTTTGCTTTGTTGTTGCTGTTGTTTCCAATTCTTAGCCAATAGTTATGTGTTTTGTTCCACAACTGGATACTGGATACTGAATCCTCATGTGTAAAATGGGTGCAAACAACCAATTTCGGTACTGGTGGGTACTGAACCACTGGGTCAGTCAAGGTCACATGATCTATAAGCTATTCCCCATTTGGGGTGGTAATAATGGGCAATCGGTTCCATGATGGCATCACTAGGTGATCTCTGTTAGAATGATGTGAATCTATTCCCTGTTGGATGAGAGACAACACAGAAAATGGTTAGTTGGTCTATATTGTTTGTCTGTTGGTGTGCTCAAATGCATGTGGAGGTATTCCATTTCCACTGAATAGAAAGATCTCTTTGGGAATGTGTGTTTTGTGTTTTCTAAAAAGTGCTCTGTGCCTGAATTGGTAGAATTGAAGTTTCCAGGCCAGTGGCAAGTTGTGCATTTAACTAAGAAAAACCTTTTACTGCTCATTGATAAGAAAAGAACATACTTTCCAATTTCTAGAGTATATTGATAATTTTAAAGTCCCTTAAGAAAAAGGAGACTTTTCTAAATATAGAGGCTAATAAATACTTGCAAAAATTTAATATTCCCAGAATTTCAGGGAAATAAACTGAACTCTGATACACTGAATGTACTGACCTTTTTAAGGGAGAAAACAAACAAAAACATTCTTCATAGATAATGCTAACTCAGAAGCATGTTTATAGCAGAATCCAAGTGAATCTTTAGACATCTTCAATGTCTTTAGACATTAATTGGTTTGGTAATTTTAGGTTACAAATAGCTAAATGTCGTTTCCTTGCTTTTGTCAGTATGGAGAATAAACATATATAGTTGACCCCTGAAAAATGAGGGGGTTTTGGGGTGCTGACTCCTACACAGTTAGAAATTCATGGATACATTTTGACTCTCCAAAAACTTAACTATGCATAGCCTACTACTGAGCAGAAACCTTATTGGTAACACAATTCACACATATTTTATATATGATTATATACTGTATTCTTAGAATAGGGTCAGCTACAGAAAAGAAAATGTTATTAGGAATATCATAAGGAAGACAAAATACATTTACAGTAATGTACTGTAAAAAATCTGCCTATTAAATGGACCTCTGCAGTTCAAACAGTTCAAACCTGTGTTGTTCAAAGGTCAACTGTAATTTTATTTTATTTTTTTAAGATTTGAATTATTTCCTAGTCAAAGAGACTAGGTTAAGAATAATTTCCTAAATCTGTTGTACTTGTTTATTAATGAGATAAGTTAATGTTCTTCCATATATTATGATTAAGAAAATATTGTATATTTTCCATATTGGATTAGAATTCTTACTCTTTTGAGAGAGAGAGAGCGCGTGCATGTGTGCACACAAGGGGGCAAGGAAGAAGCAGAGGAAGGAGAGAGCGAATCTTATGCAGGTTCCATGCCCAATGTAGAGCCTGATGTGGGGCTCAATCTCACAACCCTGAGATGACCTAAACCAAAATCAAGAGTTGGACCTTTAACTGACTAAGCCACCCAGGCACCCCTAGAATTCTTAATATTTTTAATACAACTGTAATTATGTTCCTTCTGTGTCAACTTGAAAATAATTTGCAAGATAATTTACTAATTTTAGAACTTAGACTAATATTAAATCAAATTAATAATTTGATTATTTACTAATTTTAGAACAGGCTAATATTAAATCAAATTAATAAAAATCTTCATATCTATATAATTTGTAAGGAAGAATATTGAAAGGTCACCAATTGTTATGAATATCTGCTTTTTATTTTAACAACAATAAAGTGGCTGTATTTTGGGGTCATTTTAATGAACATATTAATTTTGCAATCTTACAAAGTTGTGAAAGTTTATGTTTTTTGCTGTGGAGATTTTATAATGTAATTATGTAAGCTTTTGCTGGTCTGCTAAAATGCTTAAATAAGGCAGGTAGTGATCACTCTCCAGTTTTTCTCTGAAAGATTACTAAATTTGATTAGAAATTATGGCTTATATGTATGGTTGAGACTACACTAGGAATAATCATGGCAAAGAACTATAAAATGTGGTTTTGTTTTTCAAAGAAGGTAATATTTTTGTTGTCAAAACTGTTTGTTCCAGAATGTGAAAGAAGATAATAAAGGACAGAACTTACCTTGATATAGAAAACTGAGGTAAAAAATACAAAATAATAACCTCTTTTTTTGGTCTGAATTATATATATCATCTACAAAGAATGATTCTGAAAAGCAGTAAAATGTGTAAAAATGTTGGTAACCTTTGCTGAGTTTTGAATGGATCGAAGATAAATTTTGAAAGAACTTGTGAATAAGTTACTGCTAAACATATTAATGCAAAGCTAGAGCTAGTTTTGTTCTTTTTTTTCCCCCCCTCTGTTGGAATGAAAAATTAGTATGGAAGAATTTAGTTTGCTCTCACCAAGAAATAGGAAAAGGTTATTCTGTGTAATCTGCCCAGATAGTAGAGATTCCTTATCTAATCTGAAAAATTTCTGTGCTTTGTGTTGACTTTGGCACATGCTTGATCCAAAAAGCAAGGCAGTTACTTAGAATTGTGTTGTATTCTTATTCCACACTATAACCATTTATTGTTTCTAGGCATGTATGACAGTGCTTTAATCAAATTATTTATTCTAATAAAACTTTAACCCTTTTAATTTTGTCTTCTCCAAATAGGAACCTAAATTCAAAGGGAAAAAATTGAGATGTCTTTTATACCCAAGCTAATCATGGGGGTCTCTACAGGGGCCCCTGGGCAATTGCTTTAGATGAAGCCTGCTGGACAACAGTCAATTATTGAGTGAGACTGAGTTCCAGTTAATGTTTTACAAAAACAGGCAAGGTGGATTTAAGCAGTGGGTAATCAGGGTCCCAGTCTTCCAGGTATTAAAAAAAAAAAAAAGACAATTCCTGGTGAATTTAACTCAGCATATCTTTCCTAATGGACCTTTTGCCTTCTGCTCCTGTTTCTTTATCTACCTTTTACATCTTGATGGTTCTCCTCATTAAAGAGTTAAATAAATCTTTGCCATTTTCTTTTTTTGTATTTGTATGAGTCATGTTTTTTACTTTTTTCCTGAAAAATGTACTTGGAAAGAATCAGATAACAGAGCCACAGAGAAATATTGTTAGAATTGACATAAATGCAGATGAGCCCAGAACTATATAGATAATGCAGATAAATGCAAAGGAACTAAAAAATGTGACTCTACTGTTAGAAAGTTTCTGTTAAATATCCATCTCTAGGTCTTCAACTCCTTTTTACTTTTATTTAATCGCTTCTTATCTACTATTTATTTGGGGAAAAGTTTCACTTATTACATAAGAGAACATTCATACTCTGAATTTAATATTTCAAATTAGACTAAATAATTTTTGTTTTTTCAGTGTGAACCAAGGTTGAATTCCATGAGGAAGGGCTGGATTTGTTCTTTATTTCCAATGGATTTATCTCTCTCATTATCTTTGATTCAGCATACACCAAATTTTGTGATGATTCAGTGTTCATGATCTTACTGAAATGCTTACATTTTATTTTCCATAATTAGTTTAATGATATCTCTGGCACAGTCGATTATCAGTAAATAATCAGTATCATAAATGTCAATTTATGTACCTCTAACTTTAGTCTTTCAGAAATTATAGGATTTAAATAGTCCCTTTGCATGATACCACTCTGAAAAATTGTTTCATTTATTTTATTTTATTTATTTTATTTTTTGTTTCATTTATTTTATTTTTTAATAATAAATTTATTTTTTATTGGTGTTCAATTTGCCAACATACAGAATAACACCTAGTGCTCATCCCGTCAAGTGCCCCCTCAGTGCCCGTCACCCATTCACCCCCACCCCCTGCCCTCCTCCCCTTCCACCACCCCTAGTTCGTTACCCAGAGTTAGGAGTCTTTATGTTCTCTCTCCCTTTCTGATATTTCCTACCCATTTCTTCTCCCTTCCCTTCTATTCCCTTTCACTATTTTTTATATTCCCCAAATAAATGAGAACATACAATGTTTGTCCTTCTCCGATTGACTCATTTCACTCAACATTTTAAATGAGAATATTTATAGTCATTGAAATAATATTGCCTAAAATGTTGTGTTCATTTTTCCAATATAGTTTTCTCCTAGAATTTTACTCTAATTAATGTGGATGATTTCACCTGGATATGTGACACTTTGTTCTCCTTTGAATGTGATGTAATTTGTCATGTTTGTATCTACATGGATCCATTTCAAGCAGAAATAAAATACAAAAAAATTTAAAAGGTGATGACAGATTTGTTTATTTTTAATCACACCTATGATGCCCTCTGACCCAACTAGCCATTGATGGCATGTGTTAGTGAGAATGGCAAGGATACCTAAAACTTCTGTTCAAGTCTTGGTTCCCTTAATAACCTGTGATTCGTAACAAGTCACCTAATCTTCCCACGTCTCTATTTTCCTATTACATGAGAATATTGGAGACTATTTTTAAAATTCCTTCCAGTCCTAAAATGTCCTGATTCTCCAATACAGCACATTTAAAAGAAAAAAAATATTTATTTATTCAGAGAGAGATTGGCAGAGACACAAGCAGAGGGAGAAGCAGGCTCCATGCAGGCAGCCCGAATCTCCAAGATCACACCCCGGGCTGCAGGCGGTGCTAAACCGCTGCGCCACCGGGGCTGCCCTACAGCACATTTTTTAAAAGTCAGCTCCATGCCCAGCATGGAACCCCACCCACATGGGGCTTGAACTCAGGACCCTTAGATCAACACCTGAGCTAAACTCAAGAGTCAGACACTTACTGACTGAGCCACCCAGGCACCCCTGCACTAACAATGTATGAAGAGTGTACAGTTTGCAAGGAAAAGCAAAAGCTCCTCCATGTGCCCAACAGTATTGTTGGAATGATCTCAGAGTTTGAGTCTGGTATTGGTAGAAATAGTTTGCGTATCAACAAGTGGATTTCTCAAGACAGTGAATTTTTCAAGGTAAGGAGAAACAAACACACCTGTGGCAACAGAATACAAAGATAAAGAACAAAGAAGTGATAAGCATGACCTCCTCCAGGGCAGTGGATCTATTCTGTCTGTTAATCCTAATTTCTAACAGTTTACCAGTACATGACAAATCAGACGAGATTGGGCATGGTCAGCGTGGAATGGCCATAGAATAGTGCAGGGCAAATCAATAAATGTATCAAATAAGAAAATTTATGAGGGAAAACAAGGACATATGCATATGACAATGTACCAGAGAATAAGTATGGATTAATTTGCTTTTGGGAAGACATGTCAGTTAAAAAACAAACAAACAAAAAATAAGATGGTTTGGCTATAGAGAGAGTGAGTATGGGTGGGCTATGTCGAGAAGGACCTTATAATCTGAGCCTGCAATGAGGGAAAATAAGGAAAGATCTAGAGATGTAAAAGTTCATTTCATGCACAGGAGGTGGCAAATTAATCAGAAGGGCTGAAGATCTAGAATGTGGTGCAAAGTGAAGGTGGAGATGTAGTTTGGGAGGCATATCATGTCTGGAATGTTGAACAAGGATCAGTCTGAGAAATGCTGTGACAGTCCATTTTATGGAGAAGTTCACTGCATTGTCTTAAACAGGTCTTGATGAAATTGTTATGTCACTGCTGTGCTATGGGTATTGACTTTGAGCTGCCCTTTGAAGAGCTTAAAGGGGTTTCGTTTGCATCTTAGGGCTGTTCTTTAGTGTGAGCAAAAATTTATTATTGCAATAGCAAAGAATATTAAAGAAAAATAATTTGGCTGTGTAGCTAATTTAGGTAAGGACTACAGGTTATTGATGCCTGGCCAGCTTTATGTACAGCTCTGTCTGGAATGGATTAATTTGGCTAAACTACTATTTTATTCTCCTGAATCCAAAGTGATAGATTCAGTTTTAGGGGGAATCAGGCAGAGAATTCAAAGAGTTCATCTGTGTATGTAAAGCAAGGCTGTTTTGCATTTTTTTTTCAATCAGAAGCAAAGATGGGGGTGAAGTGCTTTTCAAGGATATGCTTTTCAAGTATATGACACAGAAAGGCCCAGAGGTCTTGACTCCAAATTCTTCTTCTGACCTCTCATTTTCACCCATAATCTCAGTCTTACGGCTTTAAAATTCTCATGACAAAAATGCTTTTCCTCTTGAGTTTTGACTTGTTCTATCTGGGGACATACTTAAGTTTTTCTGAAGTCTGTATTTATTCTGCCTTTTTTTTTTTTTTAAATTGGACACAAAATAATTTGTTACATCTTTTTCCAGTGCAATAACATTAAATGTTCCTAACTTAATTACTGAACACACTTTGTTTTGAATGAGTCCATTTAAAAATGTTCTTAAATCAGGATTTCCTTTTTAAATTACATCCTTATAGTAGTTTAGTGAAGTTAATGTAGTAAAGATTTCTTAAAATGATAGATGATTTGAGAATCTCCTGCTTCCTTTTAGAAAAAAAAATAGCCTGCTGATCCATTCTAAGGAGCAAGAATATAGATTTCTATGAAATACTCCCAATAGATCTCTAGTTCGCTTCACCAGGAGCAAGTTTCTTAACAGCTTTAGTCATCATTAATACACTTAACCAACTTTAAAATAATATCCTGATGCTACTTAAGAGAAATGTAGCTAAACTCAATTAGTTATAGACTGTGGAATGATTAGATGTCCTTGGATGAAAGATATTCTTGGATGAAAGGTGCTGTGTGGAACTACCATGTGGTTATTATAATTAGGACATCACATCTCAGCTCATGCAACTCGTGAGGAGAATATTTTTGTACCAAGAATAAGAATTTTATTCTTATAAATGTGAAAGCCTTAAGTATCTTCAGTTCCTTTTACCCCTTAAGTTTCCTTAAAAAAATATATATATATATTTGATTCATTTACTCATGAGAGAGACACAGAGAGAGGCAGAGACATAGGCAAAGGGAGAAGCAGGCTCCCTGTGGAACAGATGCAGGACTTGGTACTTGATCCCAGGACCCTGGGGATCACAACCTGAGCCAAAGGCAGACACTCAACTACTGAGCCATCCACCCTTTATGTTTCCTAATTAACTTTATGCTTAGTCTAAATGAAAATAAGTGGTATCCGTTTCTGTTTTAGCTTGTGAAGAGACACTATCTCTTTTCCATTGTAAAAATTACGAGGAATCAGCCGTTCAGATGATCTTAAGAGACTGTTACTCACACATTGATTATACTACTTTATAGAAAGATTTTACTATCTAAGTGTTTTCTCTAAAATCAACTATGGAACAAAGGATTTTGTTTTATTTTGTATATTTTTTCCTTTGGCATGTTAGGAAATTTCTTTGCTATATCCTTATGAAGTTCCAAATGAACCACTGTAGGAACATGGTTTCCCAGACAGATTGGTACTCTAGAAAGAACATGGGTTTGATCTTGAAATACAAGGGATAAAATATAATTCTTCCTTTAATTGGCTCCTGTATTTTGATCAGTTGACATGTAACTTAATATTTTCTCTATATCAATTTTCTAATCCATAAAATAGTATTTATTATCTACTTGATTAGTAGGGTAGCATGGGTGGAAGAACTATACAGATAAAGTATATACATGTAGCATAAAGCCTGGCTCAGTGGTGCTCAGTAAAATTCAGTTTATCCTTGAAGTGTATAGCAGTAAAAACACCTATATGAGAAAAGGAAAAAGGATTTCAAATCAACAGCCTAATTATATACCTCAAGGAACTAGAAAAAGAAAAATCAAAAGTTAGCAGAAAGAAGACATTTTTTTTTTTTTTTTTTTTTTTTATTGGTGTTCAATTTACTAACATACAGAATAACACCCAGTGCCCGTCACCCATTCACTCCCACCCCCCGCCCTCCTCCCCTTCCACCACCCCCAGTTCGTTTCCCAGAGTTAGCAGTCTTTACATTCTGTCTCCCTTTCTGATATTTCCCACACATTTCTTCTCCCTTCCCTTATTTTCCCTTTCACTATTATTTATATTCCCCAAATGAATGAGAACATATAATGTTTGTCCTTCTCCGACTGACTTACTTCACTCAGCATAATACCCTCCAGTTCCATCCACGTTGAAGCAAATGGTGGGTATTTGTCATTTCTAATAGCTGAGTAATATTCCATTGTATACATAAACCACATCTTCTTTATCCATTCATCTTTCGTTGGACACCGAGGCTCCTTCCACAGTTTGGCTATCGTGGCCATTGCTGCTAGAAACATCGGGGTGCAGGTGTCCCGGCGTTTCATTGCATTTGTATCTTTGGGGTAAAGTTCAGTGGAACAGTCCACAAAAACAAAGACTGAATAGATATCATGATGACACTAAACTCATATCTCTCAATAGTAACTCTGAATGTGAACGGGCTTAATGACCCCATCAAAAGGCGCAGGGTTTCAGACTGGATAAAAAAGCAGGACCCATCTATTTGCTGTCTACAAGAGACTCATTTTAGACAGAAGGACACCTACAGCCTGAAAATAAAAGGTTGGAGAACCATTTACCATTCGAATGGTCCTCAAAAGAAAGCAGGGGTAGCCATCCTTATATCAGATAAACTAAAATTTACCCCAAAGACTGTAGTGAGAGATGAAGAGGGACACTATATCATACTTAAAGAAAGAAGACATTTGAAAAAAGATTAGAACAGAAATAAATGAAATAGACAATGGAAAATAAAATCAATGAAACCAACAGTTTAGTTTTTTGAAAAGATCAAAAAAAATGATAAAGAAATAAAAAATGTGAACAGATCTATGATGGCATTTAGGACGGGCTGCCCCTCAGCATGGCACTTTGGCATATTGAGTATCTTAAGCTGAAGGAGTTAGTTTGAGAAAACAGCAGAAGCAGGAAAGTCACTCCGATCACCTTCCTTCATTCTTCTCCTGAAACAGGTCATAAACTTTCATGTGAGAGGTGCCCTGATGGTCTCCAGAGGAAAGCATTCTTATCTCCAAAGACAAGGGGACATTGAGAAGAATCTAAACAAACAGTCCTTGCTAAGTTTCCCCAGTATATTACACTTATGTCACACCTTTCACCTGTCATATTTCTCTATGACTGTCTACTCGTCATCAAACCTAACACAAAAATACTCAAGTTCAGTCATTTCTTCAGCTTTTCCCATTTCTTTATGTAGGCTTGCATGTCACGCAAAACTTATATTAGATAAGTTTGTATGCTTTACTCCTGTTAATATGTTTCTGTCAGTATAATTTTCAGACACAGCTGGAGATCCTAAGAGGATTGAGGAAAACTTTTTCTTCCATATACCTAGAACTAATAGGAAAACTGAATCCACAATCAGAAACTCCCCCAAACAAGAAAGTCCAGGATTAAATGGCTTCACTGAAGAATTATCCCAACCACCAATCCTTTTCAACTCTTCCAAAAAACTGAAGAGGGAGGAACACTTCAAAAGTCATTTTATGAGGCAGCATTACCCTGACTCTGAAATCAAAGATACTACAGGAAAATAAAGTTATAAACTACTGATTACTGATTCAAAAATCCTCAACTAAATGCTATCAAATAGATTAAAAAACACATTCAGAAGGTCTAAGTTGGAATTATTCCCAGAATGCAAAGATGGTTCCACATAGGAAAACCAATCAAATATACCACATTTACAGACTGAAGGTAAAAAACCACATGATCATCTCAATTGACACAGAAAAAGTCTTTGACAAAATTCAACAAAATTCAACACTCTTTCATGATACAAATACTCAACAAACTAGAAATAGAATAAAATTACCTTAATGTAATAAAGGCTATAAATGAAAAGACCACCCCACAATAGTAAAAATCTGCAAGCTTTTCCTTTCAGATTAAGAACAAGGCATGAATGTTTGCTGTGTCATCATTCCTATTGAGCACAGTATGGAAGGTTCTAACCAGAGCAATTGAAAGAAATAAAAGACATACAAATCGGAAAGGAAGAAGTAAAATATCTCTAGTACAGATGATATAATCTTACATGTGGAAAATCCTAAGAATTCTACAAAAATAAAATTCTGTTAGAATTAATGAATTTAGCAAAGTCAAAGGATGTAAAATCAACATGATGCAAAAATCAGTTGCATTTTTATAAAGTGAACAACCTGAAAGGAAATTAAGAAAACAACTCCATTTATAGTTGCATCAAAAAGAATAAAATACTTAGGAATAAACTTAACCAAGAAGGTAAAAGACTGGTACACTGAAAACTACAAAATTTTGAAAGAAATCGAAGAAGAAACAAATAAGTGGAAAGACATTCTGTGTTTATGGATTGCAAGATTTACTAATGTTAAAATATCCATGATCTTATATATAGAAAATCCTAAGGACCTAACCAAAAAGCTTTAGATTCAATCAATGAATTCAGAAATTTGTAGGATATAAAATTAACATAGAAAATCAGTAGCATTTCAATACACTAACAACAAATATTCTGAAGAAGAAATAAAGAAATTGATCTCTTTTACAACAGCATTAAAAACAATACTTAGGAATAAATTTAACCAAGGAGATGAATGATCACTACACTAAAAACTGAAAGACATTGGTAAAAGAAATCAAAGAAAACAAATAAATGGAAAGATATTCCACATTAATGGAATGAAAGAATTAGTATTTAAAATATCAATATTACCAAAAGCCATCTAAAGATTCAAAGCAATCCCTATCAAGATTTCAATGGCACTTTTTACATAAATAGAAAAAAGAAGAACAAAGCTGGAAGTATCACACTTTCTGATTTCAAGTTATATTATAAAGCTATAGTAATCAAGTAGTATAGTACTGGCATAAAAATAGACAAATAGATCAACAGAACCGAATGAAGGGCCCAGAAATAGAGTCAACTAATGTTGGGAAAATTGGATATTCACATGTAAAGAATGAAACTGGACCCATCCATATCTTATACCACTCATGGAAATTAACATGAAATGGATTAGACTTAAACATAAGACCTGAAAATATGACACTCCCAGAAGAAAACAAAGGAACAAAGCTCCTTGACACAGGTCTTGGTAATGATTTCTTGGCTATGACACTTAAAGCATAAGCAACAATAACAACAAAAAAAAAACAGAAAGTGAGACTAAATGAAACTAAAAACCTTCTGCATAGCAAAAGAAGGCATCAACAATCTATGGAACGGGAAAAAAATACTTGCAAACCATATATCTGATAAGAGGTTAATACCCAAAACATAGAAAGAATTCATAAAACTTATTAGCAAATAAAATAAAATGACCAAATTAAAAAAAAAACAACAAAGGTTCTGAATAGACATTTCTCCAAAAAGAAATATGAAGTGCAACAAGTATATGAAGAATACTAAACATCACTAGTCATTATGGAAAGGCAAATTAAAACTACGATGAGATATCACTTTACATCTGGCCTTCTAGAATGGCCATTACCAAAAGACAAGAGATAACAAATGCTGGTGTGATTGTGGAGAAAAGGGAACCTTCTTGTAGTATTGGTGGGAATGCAAATTAGTATATAGTCATGATAGAAAATAGTATGGAGGACCCTTGAAAAATTGAAGATAGAGCTACCATGTGATCCATCAATTCCACTTTTGGAAATATATCCAAAAATAATGAATATGCTAATTCAAAAAGATATTTGGCCCTCATGTTTACAGCAGTATGACTTACAATAGCCAAAACTTGGAAAATAGCCTAAGTGTCCACTGATGGACAGGTAGATAAAGAAGCTGTAGTACATATATAAAATAGAATATTATTCAGCCATTATAAAAAAACAAAAAACAGGAAATCCTGCCATTTACAACAATGTGGATGGACCTTCAAGGCATTATGCTGAGTGAAATACATCAGAAAAAGACAAATACTGTATGATCTTACTTCATTGTAGAATCTTAAACAAACATATAAACAAACCCCCCAAATTCACAGAAAAAAAAAGATCAGAGTTATGGTTACCAGATTTGGAGGGTGGTGGGAGAGGGAACAGGAGGAAGATGCCCAAAAGATGGTATAAGCTTCCAATCATAAGATAAATCCATGCTTTATTGCTTTTGGATTAAACAGGCACTGACCTGAAAAAGCATCTATGAACAATTCTAACCTGTTATATTTGATGTCATATTTTTTTTATGTAAATTCAATACATATTTTATAATCAAGGATCACGCCTCACATTTTTCTGTGAAAGAAATGAAGCTCTAAAGGCATTACAATTACCTAAAAGTTATACACCTCTTCAAAAAAGGTAGCTGGGAATAAATATACATTGCTAATTTCTATTTTTATCTTCTTGTATTCACTTACATCTGAAAATCACTGCTGCCAGATTAAATGGTTTGCAAATAAGCTGTTCTCTTGTAGTAAAAATTAGCATAAATTCAAAGTTAATTCATCACTTCTAGCACTGAAGGACCACAAATGAGGGTGATAAAAGCAGATGCCTGGCATATGGCAACAGATGGGTCACAACATTTAAAAAGAGCTACTGGATATAGGATGGTTCACTTTTCTCAATTCTCATCAAATAAGGTAAAAAGGATGGGGAGAGAAATAATCAAAACAATATAGATTTAATTAGGTCCTAATTTTCCAATGGTTTTAAAGTGTCCTATTAAAATACAGGACTTATAGTTTACTAGTAAGTTTCATGTAATAGTACTGTCTATAATAAACAGGCAGAAAAATTCATAATAGAAAGAGTCAAGCAAATATAGTAGGAACCTACAATACCCACTGGCAAAATATGGCTGCTAGTGGCAAGAATTATTGGAGCAGATGGTACATGATGAATTCATCAGGATATGTCCCGACACTCAGTTTCATAGTCATACCAGTTTTTTTTTTTACTATTTTTGCTCACATGACACCTTATCTTAACATTATACTAAAAATTTCATCTGTGAAGCATTTACAATTTTATAATCATGCATGCCTTTCATTATAAATTAGAAATAAGAATGATGTTTATGATAAAACTTTGATATTCTTTTATTCATTTGGAGTAAATAAAACTTCATTTCATAAAATTCATGAACTCAGATGATAAAGAAGAAAAAATATATTCATGCAGGCTATACTAAATAATAGATGGGTTTTTCGTGGATATAGCTGTTTGCCATATAAGCAGCAAAGACCATGCCAAGTCCTATTTTCCTTTGAGTGTGAATTTTCTAAATAAGGCTGTGTTTGGATTGGATTTGAAATCTATTAAAGAAAATATATAGTTCTCATTCAAATACAATCCCTAAGGAATTTTTGGAAATTAATATAAAACTCAAAACCTATCCTAAATTGTGACACACACAAAAAAGACAAGATTACCACAATAAATATAGCTTCAACTTTCACTCAAACTATCATTAGAATTTGAGATTATTTTCTATTAACTAAAATCCTGGTGGATGCAGCTTAAAAATATAATCTAGGTTGTATGTAGGCTCCTCTAAAAGTCATGGAAAAAAAGGCTGTTTTCCTTCTCCACTATCTCCTCATTCAGAAATGCAATTTTTGCTATCAGCTGAAACTTGGCATGAGTCCCTCCTCACACTCTGTATGTGCTGCTTTTATAAATTAATCAGAGTGTGATTCCCATTGCCACTCTTCAGTAGTAGCAATAGCACCTTTTTAGGCTACTTTTACAATTATCAGAATTCATTGTTCAGGAAGTAGGATGAAGAGTAGGTGGGGTGGCATTTTGAATTCTGGGAAATAAGCATAGTACCCATAAGTAAAGCCCTCTAGTTAAAGGCAGAAATAGGAATAGTCCTGGGAGCAATGTAGTTTCAAGGTAGTGTTGGTTTTTGTTGTTGATAATGCATTTGCTGTTTTGATTCTTTTCTTATTTTTGTAACCCTACTTAGAAATGTAAACCCGTTAATTTGTTAACTTCCATAGTGACAGCAAAGAATACCAATAGTAATGACAGCATAAATGACAAGAGCTAGCTTTTTTTTAAGAGCTAGCTTTTAATAAAGCAATAGTTCTAGCTACTATGATAAGTACCTTATATGTATTTTTTTCATCTAGTCTTCATAAAAAACTCTAAATGGCAAATATTATTGTCTTCAAATTGCATCCCAGAGAGGATCTGTGACTTGCCAGCACCACACAATTAGAAAGTGATGGAGCTGGATTCAGACTTAGAGCTCTCTGGCTCTGAAGCCCATATGCCTACCTGCTTCCTTTTCCCTATGCAAGAGCTCAAAAACCCAGCATTCACGCTCTCTATAAAAAAAAGACCAAACTACTCAAATATTCCGTATGAGAAAAGAAAAAGAAATCAAGAGTTGGAAAATCATGTTGCAAAAGGAATGACATTTATTCCCCCAACCTAGGAATTATTAAAGAAATAACTATAAATAACTATAAATATATAAAATTATAAATACTATAGCATCACAACAAAAATGTGAGAAACAAGTTATCCAATATTAGGGAAATGTACATAAAAGGGAATATTTCTCATGTAGTACAGATTAGGCTTAGGAAAATCATATAGGCAAGCAAAAAGATACAATGTCAAGCAAAAAAGATGCTGCAAAAGATAAAAGTATATATTTTAACTTCAACAATGCAAAGGAAAAATCACAGAAGAAAAAAATTTGAATAAAATAAGACAAAAAGGTTATAATAATAGTCTCAGAGTAATGGAATCATTTTTTTGACCCCCCTTTTCTTTATATTTTGTGTACTTTCTAAAATATCATTCAGGAGTGTGTATTGCATTTTAATCAAGAAAACCCTTAGTTACAATATAAATCAAACAGTCATAAACAGAATTATATAAATAGCTAATCATAGATAAATGTCATTTGGATGGTTAAAACATTTAATATTTTATTTAGAAAATGTCACCAAACTAATAAAACAATTTGAATTTATGGAGAGCATATTTTATAATCATTAAAATCTGTGTAATTACGGAATTATATCTGATAGGAAGAAAGCAAACATTTTTGAAATATTTATATCTTGTACAAGTATAATCTCTCATTCCTTGGTCCAAAAATATTTTTATCGTTTTTATTTTATTGCATTCATTCCTCAGCAATTAGTGAGCTTTCTTATTTATAAGTCTTTCAAAAGTACAACATACTTTAAGGATACCATAATATAAAACACATGGAAACTGATTAGTTCTCAAGAAGAGAATTGTAAGAAAAAAATACATTAAGTGTACAAAAATATAATAGCTTTCATTATATAACTTCCCTAAAATAATAACTACAATTGGTCCTTGTTGCCATATTCAAATTTCTCAGTTCATATTCTCATTAATTGGGATTATTTTACCTTTTACTTTTTTTTTAAGATTTAATTTATTTATTCATTAGAGATGCAGAGAGAGAGGTAGAGACATAGGCAGAGGGAGAAGCAGGCTCCCTACGGGGAGCCTGATGCGGAACTCGATCCCAGGACCCCAGGATCATGACCTGAGCCAAAGGCAGACACTCAACCACTGAGCCACCCAGGTACCCCTACCTTTTCAATCTTATTTTCATGAACTCCAACATAACCCTTAATCTACTTCAACCATTCTCATTACAGTTTCCTAGGCAATAATTACTTACAGTACCCCCAAATTTGTTATCTCTATTAGCTCTATCTACTGCCCCCCCCCAATTGCTTCTTTAAAGGTCACTTCCTAGATAGTTTTATTAATTTATTCCTCCAACACTGAGCTCTTGCAAGCTGCTAAATTCTAAAGAAGATATAGATTGGACACGATTCTACTACAAGAAAACATATAATCTAGTGAGGAATTTAAAAGAGTAAACAATAAAAAATGAAAACAACATACTATGTTGTTATCGGTGGTACGACTTGAAGGATATCAAGGTAGAGGGAACTGGATGAGATGTGAGGCATAGGAGTGAGAGGGAAGAAAGAAACAGGCAAAAGGAACAACATGTATAAATGTCAAGAGTCAATAATAAGGCGCCTGGATGACTCAGTCTGTTAAGAGCCTGCCTTTGCTTGGCTCAGGTTGTGATCTTATGGTCCTGGGATCAAGTCCTGGGATGCAGGTCCAAGGATCCTGCATCGGGATCCCTGCTCAGTGGGGAGTTAGCTTCTTTCTCTGCCCCTCCCCCTGCTTGTGAGCTCTCTCTCTCTCTCTAATAAATAAGTCGATAAATAAAATCTTTAAGAAAATAAAAATAAAAGAGTCAGTAATATATACAAGACACTTCTGAAGTGGGGCTGGGTTTGTATATTAAGATGAAGATGCCCAGTTCCTAAGCACAGTATTAAATGGTTATGATAGAATTTCTTATAAAAATCACATTTTATTAAGATTATGGACCTTCGGGATTAAACCACAATTTTCAATACCATCGTGGTTAAATACGACTGTTGTTTAGTAGCAACCTCATGCCTTACTCACCTGATGGGTTTGTCAATAACCTGAAATCCATGTCTTCAACCTCATTTGTATTTCTACTGGAGATTACGGGAATGGGATATAGATGATTCTTAAAATTATGTGTTGCATTTACTTGATTCTTATGAAAGAAATATTTCTAGAAGCAGAGACACGGTGCACTGTCCAGGGTGGAAATTTATATAGTCAAATAGTGTGCAGTTGAGAGTTTTCATCTGTCTTTAAGGCCCAACAAAGAGTGAGGATTTGGAAATGTTTATATTTATTTATCATCAGTGTTTAATTCGAGCAACCAAGATTTTTGACAGGGGCAAATATAATTTCATGTGTAAGGTCAAGAGATGTCAAAGAGATTCTTGCTAGACTTATTTTCAAGTGTGTGAATCAATGTGACATTCTTAATGTATACTTGTTTGTTCTCAAAAGATTTAGATCACTTGAGCAGCACCAAATTCTGCTTACAAAAAAGCATTGGGTTATTTTCATGTAGAGGATAAGTTTTTCAAGTTATTTTATCCTATTGCACAAAATCAACTCAATGATGTTAAAAAAAAAAAAAAGTAAGTGTTTTTCTCCTTAAAGAATTTTGGGTGAAATCCAAATACAATCAATTTGTCTTAAGACTGAAAGCAAACAAAAATAACCTAACACTTAATGTTATGAAATTGCTGAGCATTCTAAGTAATGATGTCTGGATTTTTAAAATTTGGAATTAAAGTTTAACTGGAAATGGGTGCTCCATGGCACCCTGAACAACCAGTTTGGAAAGTCGGAAATCTGGTCTTGTCTTAATCTACTGGAAATCGCTGTCTCTGTATCTCCATTTCCAACTCAGCAATGTGAGTATTTGATAGTGCTCCTAGGAGACCTAATTCATGGTTAGGGTTTTGAATAAAACAGTATACAGACTCCAACAATAATCGCTTCAACTTACTTGCTTACTAATGCCAATAAGGTAAGATAGTTATGCTATAATTATTTAAAAGGGTCCAACATAGAAAGAACTCCATTTGTGAGTTCAGCCTTGTTATTTATTTCCTGATGGCTAATAACTATATCCCAAACTCATTTTTTTAAATTAATTAAGTCAAAATGTTTGGGCAGCTCCTTATGCTGGTACCACCCTTCAGAGCATGGTGATTTTCCATTTTTGGTGCCAAGTAAAGTTATGACTCACTAAAAAGTTTGCTTTGTATCATGACTGGAAGGAACACTGTTTGAAGAAGCTTTTTCACTATGTCTTTTAAACTGTTCTTTAAAATTACAGTATAGAGACGCCTGGGTGGCTCAGCAGTTGAGCGTTGACCTTTGGTTCAGGGCGTGATCCTGGAATCCCGGGATCAAGTCCCACATCGAGCTCCCTGCATGGAGCCTGCTTCTCTCTCTGCCTCTCTGTTTCTCTCATGAATAAATAAAATTTAAAAATCTTTAAAAAAATAAAAATAAAGTTACGGTATAAACCAGCAGAATACGTAACAACCCTTACAATCTCAAAATTCCTGATCTTATCTAATATAAATTCATTTAAGATTTCATCTTCAACAGAGTGGAAATAGTTGCTTCACTGAATAAGCTTCCCATCTTCTGTAAAATTAACCTCTAAATCTCACTTATAAATGTTAATTACAACATGGCTGGAAAAAGAGGGCAATTAAAAAGTACCGTCATTGAGTAACCAAACAAGTTCAAAAACTGCCCAGAAGGACATACAAGGTGTTCATTAGTCTAACTCTTCTCCAAAGTATGGATCTAGATCATAGACGGCAAATACATATGCTGATAAAAACCAACCTGATTAAGTGACAACCCAAAGATATGACACCAAAATGGACATCTAAGAAAATAGTCTCATTTTGTATTAAGCATACTATTTGGAGAATCCAGATTTTATTTCCCCATGGTACTAGACTAACCTTCCAGCAGGATGCATGTTCGTACACACAGTGGTAATTTATATAATGGCCCAGGCTTCTGATGGATGGTGATAGAAGGGGAACCAGACAGTGGAAATTTCAAGTTCCATTTCTAAGTCTTTAAATTTGTTCCTTATTAAAATAACATGATATCGGGATTCAACATCATGAGTCCAATGTATACCAAAATAATCCTTGTTGCATACCTAGTTCATTTTCCCCTCTGACAAAAACACACATATAGAGAAGACCATAAATCTCTTAGTCATCCTGACTTTCTTCTCTCATATTTATTCTGGCATTTCCAAACTAATTTTTTAAACTTCCAAAGAAGGAATAATTAAAACAAGGATTACATTACAAAGAAACACAAAAATGAATTTTAAAACTGAAATAAGTAAACTCAAAGTTAAGAGGCGGAATAGAAAAGCTAAAATTCTATTTCATTTCATCATGGTTGTCCGGATCATAGTTCCTGGCAGACACTGAACATCGCCAGACTAAAGGAAAAGAAGTGGATGTTTACAAGAGTTAATTCAACATATGGATTTTGCTATTAAATATAATCCTCAAAAAGGAGTTTTGTCTGAGTTTTCTTAAACTAAATTTAATATAGCTCACAGCTCATGGAAATAGTATAGCTTGATTCATTACTTCTTTGACTGAGTAACTAATATCAAGCAGGAGGCTATTACTAATCATCACATTTATTGGGAAAACACTGTATTCTAGAAAATATTACTATAAACACTGTATTGAAACATACATAGCAAATAGTATATTCGTGTGTTATCAACCTCATAACCCCAGGACTGAGGATAACATATATGCAAATACTTTGTAAACAATGGTGTATAGTGCAGATAATGACTCACGGGAGAAATATCATCTTAGACAAAAGTGCCCAAAATATTATTTCTTTTCCTGTGTTCTTTTCTTCCTTACTTACAAAAACTGGCTCAAATCCTTACTTCCAAACAGTTTAAATAGAAGGCAATAGTGTTGTTACTGTATCCAACACTTAAAATATACTTACTGAATATCATCTATCATCCAAAGTCTTCCATTTATTATTTCATATTTTCATATGGATCAGGAACTCTGGCTGACAGATGATTTTGTGAAAACAGAATTTCTAGCATTAAGTCAATAGAAAAGTGAGAAATTGAGGGCATGCTCTTCTAATTGCTCCTACTATGCTTCAGCTAGATCCACTTCTATCATCTAACTGAATGCTAGCCTCAGGCAGGTTTCTGATTGCTGCGGAGTGTCCACTTGCAGTGCTCTGTTGAAAAATATTCTTAGGACCTGTCTGAACTCAGCAGTGATGTAAGTCATTAATTATAACTTCACTGTACACAGGAGGGAGGAAGGATACCACTTAAACCCACAGCTGTTCTTGATTTTGAGAAATAGTACTGAAACATTGGAAGTAAAGTAATATCATTTCTGCAACTTTCAAAATAAGAATGTTTAAGAATATGTGTGTGGAGAGAGAGAGCGCGCAGAGAGAGGAGGGGAAGAAGAGAGGGAGGAAGAGTGAATGAGAAAGCATGTAAAACATTAACACGTGGGAGAATCTGGGTAAGGGATATATAGTGATTGTTGTAGCTTTTATGCAAAGTCTACAACTATTTTAAAATTTAAAAAATTAAAAATATTTGGAACTCCTGTTGTGGATGATATGAATAAGAAAGACCAAGACTAAAATTAGCAAAAGCCCATCTAATGTAGCTTCTTGGCAGGTAGTAAAACTAAAACCTTTGGGAGAGTATTTTAAAAGTTCATGCAGGGACAAAACAATCCAGAAGCAAACTCATCCAGTTGCTGGTTTAGTAGCAATACTAGAATATCTGGTAGTCATTTTTTTTATCTTTTGATTCTAGTTCCAAATTAAAAACAGAAAAATGGGTTGATTCCTTGAAATTCCTACCAATTCTAGAATCATATAAAGATACTCAAGAAATCTAGTCTTCTCCATTCTGGCCATCTAATTACCCACTTGGACAGTACCAATCTGGACAACTGTCTCAAACACCTCAGATACGAGTCAGAGTGTATCCTAAGTTTTTAAGTCCATACTAAGGGCTGTGCCAAACATAGAGAGTGAATGTCCTAGTGATTAATGCTACCCGTGTGCTAAATTAGGCTGCCAAACTAAATGACTCTTATTTTCAACCAAAACCATATAGACCATACCATATATCAATACAGTATGCATACAATTCTATACTATAATGTGACTATAATTTTTTTAAGCTCCTTCCTTTCACTCTGAAACTTCAAAATCTCACTCCAAAGCAGGAAAAGAGTATGAGAAAACCTAAAATATGTACATTCTTTGTTAACTTATCAGGGATGAAAAACAACTTTTATTTTTATTTTTATGTTCTGCTAGCATTGCTGAGAACAATGTTTCCCGAGACTGACTGAAGAAGTTTTGCTGTACCACTTCAAAGTAGGCAGAAAGTTGTTTTTTGTTTTTTGGGTTTTTTAAGGGAAGTGTTACAATAACAGATTGAAGAAAAGTATTTTAGTCTTTTTTTAACCAAGAACCTACATCCCACGTGACTGGGTTTGGCTGGTTAGATGCAGAGAGGGATTGAGGTTATGTGTTCCAGTTCAAAAAGGAAATGTTGCTAGAGCATTCCAAACAGAAAAACTAGAAGCAGGCCTAAAGTGTACTTTCATTCACACACTTCACAAAAGGGAGTCCCTCCATAATTGGCTGGGCATCAGGGAAATACAAGCATTGATTAGTCATAGCCTCTGTTCACATGGTGATTATAGTGAGGGGAAAAAAAGGTCGTGAGCAATATTATTAACCAAGTTGAAATATACAGCCTAAAGTTTAGGAAAGTGACAAATGGAGTCATGCATATAGAATTTTGTCAAGACTTTCACCCTGTGGAAATATTTAGCCCCAGAGACTGATAAATTTATTTTTTATAAGTATATTTTAGATAATAATGTGCTTTCACTACAGAAAGATTTGTCAATGCACAATATTTAGTCTACCATTAAATCACTAATCTAAGTGATTAAATTAAGCTTTACTTGGTGACTTGTGTATTATTTCCTTACAATTTTATCATCAGATTTTTAAATGGTAGAAGACTAGGGTACGGTTTAAAATTCTTGACGGTCATTTCTGTGAAATCCTAAAAAGGTCTTTGTCTGTAATCAATTATTTCTCATCCTTTTTCTGCATTCTGGACAAGGACCAATTTTTTCTCTGAAAACCTATGTGAACATCTATCTGGGTGCTAATATATTCTATCCACCTATTTCTGGCAAGAAATAAAATTCTTGTAAGCTTATTTGAAGAGACCATGGAATGCTTTGCAAATATTTCTGAAAGGAGGTATTGATTCCATTATCTTCTTTAGCATCAGCCACTATGACTAAAATCCTGAGGAGTCAATTGGTTCCTAATTCATCTTACTCCATAGAGAGGATGTTCCAGAGCTTGAGTGGCCCATTCTTACTTGGGCACTCATCATTCCAGATATTATTTCTGTGAGAGGATGACTAATGCCAAATTTAGCAACTCAGATGTATACATGCAAAACAAGAAGTTCTTTTACATATTGCCATGCCCCTTCCTCTACAAAATAGCATAAAAGGAAGAAAAAGACAGATGATTAGCAGGAAAAATTCTAGTCTTATCCTTTCCTATAAGCACCAAAGAGTTGATTCCATTGATCAAACAGAAGGACCAAAAAAGTTTTTATTTTTTAAAAAGTTCTATCTAAAGTTCTATTATCTATCTATATTTTTTTCTCATCCAAATACAATATATACTTGATGCAGAGAAACTGGATAAAACAAAAGATCTCAACAGAGAAACAAAAAGAGCCATATATAACTCTACTATCCTATGATACCAGTATTAATACAGTAGGGTCTTCTATTTTAGCCTTTTGTTCTATACATGAATATATCCATACCTATTTTCTCTCTTCCATAAGTAATTTTGCAACATAATTTTAATAGCTAAAGGTCTATTATAAGCACATAAATAACCTACTGTTGTCAGTCAGATTATTCCAGTTTTTTCAGTATGTATAAACTTAAATTATATTTTGTCCAAATTCAAATGTATAAACTTAAATTATATTTTGTCCAAATTCATTATTGTTTCCTTGAGGTAGATTTCTATAATTATCCTAAGTATTACCAGCATCAGAACTGCTACATCAAGAAGAACCTTTTGTCTTCTTCTTCTTTTGATATAACATCAAGTTACTTCTAAAGGTTCCCTCAACATGTACTTTCAGCAGCCATGCAGGAAAAGTACCCATTTATCTCCATCCTCACTAATGCTCTGCATTGTTGTTCTTCTTTCATTTTGCAAGAAAGGCAAGAAAGTTTTTATTTGAACCATATACATCCAAACCTATGAGAAATCTATTGACCTTTTATTGTACTTCATACCTGATAGAGCTTTAATCTTAGATTATAAATCCATGACTCGTAAGCACACATGTTGGAATATTTCTCCACATGGTGAATGATTAGAGTGTGCCTTTGATGAACAACTGGAATTGCCAACTAACAAATACACATGACTAGGTGTTTGAAGACAGAAGGGTCTGCCTTGGAAGCCAGTGAAGGCCCCATCACTGAGGAAATTTAAGAAAAGGATGCATGAGCAGCTGGCTAGCAGGATATTATGGAATTGGTTTAGATCATCTCTAAAGTTTCTTCCCACTCTAGGATTCTCTGATGTTCTTTTCTGTTTCTACAGATTATTGACTTTATCTCTACCTCATCAACAGCCATCTTTTTTATACAAATAGAGTGACTCTCTTTAACTTTTGTCTCTGTCAGTAATTTGCCCAAAGTGGCAGCCCTGTAAATTGTGCTTTGGAGCAGTGTGTGTATATATGCCATATATATATATATATATATATATATATATATATATATATATAGTGTATTACATAATATATATTTTATATTATATATACACACCACAGCATTTGCTGTATCTAGAAAACTAGTTGCAACATGAGCTCATAAGAGTTCCATTTTAAAATTATACACACATGTAGCTTACCAAATATGTATCTATAATTATAGCTAAAGGTATACAAGAAACTATAGGTATGCTTGCATATGTTCAGGAAATCTTCAGGATACATAAAATATTACTCATAGTAGTTATCTTTAGGAAGTAAAAATTGGTAAAAGGGAGGTAGATCTCTGAATTTAGCAGCCTTGAAAGTTGAGCTTCATCACCAGGAGGAGAGAAATTTCCTTCTCAACATTGATCTCAAGCTTTGTTTAGTTGATACTAAAACAACAATGTAAACAAGTTTTGCAACAGAAAAGAAAATGAGGGAACCTGCTAAAATAATAGCCTGTGCCAGAAATCAGAGTTCTAAGAGACATAGCTCACTGTTTTGGGATGTTGGTATTATAACATTTTTATGAATTTACTGATGGTATTAATACAGCAACAATTTTATTCTGCTCATCAAATATATGGAAAGTCCAAGACAATTCTGCTCACTTCAGGTACCCTAATTTAAAATACAAAGGAAAAAAGAACATTCTATAATTTTAATTACAAGTAGAAAATGCTAATAATATTTTAGTTCACACATAAACAAGCCATATTATCTAGCAAATTTAAAAATAAATATTCCACAAAGCTATGCTGATGGAAGAGGGGAAGGGACATGCCCTGTTCAATGTGTTGTGCCGGCTAGAACTTAGAAATAAGGAAAATAATTATCCTCTGAAAATCTGAAGTCAATCATAAGACATCAGAGGTCAGGTTAAGAACTCATTCCTAAAATCAGTCCAATATGACTATCTCCTGATTGATAGGACTAACATTTTGCATAATAAAATGTATCAGAATATAGATTGAACTGCAATGGCCATGCTGGCAGACCCAACCAAGTCAGTTATGAGAGAGTGCTGTCCTGAAGCTACCAAATGAAGCGAAGTGTCCAGCAGAGCCAGGACACAATCAAATTCCTATCTCATCCCTGCCCTGATTCCTTGTTTCTCCTATCATCTAGCTTTTCCACTGCATGGGACTGCAGAGAGAGGGCTTATTAGTCCATGACATATCATGGTTGTAGTTTTACACACATCATTTTCTTGTAAGAGTTTGAAAGATATTATTTCTTTAATTGAAATCTCAAATGTTCTGATTATGTCTAACCTCTTGGAATGGAATCTATTTTGTTATCATGAGGATTACAAAGTCAAAAAAAAATCTAAGAGGTTTTTGAGCCATGAAGACTGAAGATACACTAAATCCGTGTGATGCCCTTCTGTCTTCTCCATGCGGCATGGATCACCCTGTGCCATGTTAGCTTTTTGGTCCAACTTTTAGAGTTTTTAGTCATATTATTACCTGGAAAAAAATCTAAATAAGAAAATCATGTTACAGTGTTTCGTGATTAGGAGCAGCATATTCCAATTTGAAGACATTGTTATTTTTTGAACTGAAGAATGGCCTGATGAAGTCTTATTTCTATGAGAAGAATTTACTTTCTAAAAGAACTGTTAAAAGTTGGACAATCACTTATTATGAAAAGTGAAGCAATCACCTTTTCTTTTTGACTAGTAACTCATCAGGCTGCATATAGGAGAAGGGACAGAATAAGATAAAAATTGACAAGGTAAACATTTCTGAAGATATGTCAGGAGTCTGGTTATATGATCCAACATCCCATAGTGCCTATGTCATAAGTGGGTGAGGAGGGAGAAAGAAAAAATACATGAAAAGTGTTTAGGATACTAACTGGCATACCATAAACATCTAATAAATGTTAGGTAACAAATAGAACATTGTTATGCAAAATAAGGAAAATGAAATCCAAACATGCCAAATTTACATAAATGTGTATGTACCATATTTATGCCACCAAAGATGCAGTAAAAGAACTGATAGGATTCACACCAAACTGTCAGCAAATGGTTTCTTTTGGGTATGAAGTAATATGGAGGAGTGGTGTCAGGGGTAAGTAAAGGAGAACTTTTGTTTTTCTTCTTACAACATGTCTATATTTCTGGAAGTTTTATAATGAGAAAGCATATGTTTAACTTCTAAAAGGAAAGCGGTAACATTTTTTAAAAGGAATACCAAAAGATCCATTGGGAGGTGTGATGTAATGACTGTAAAAATGTTCATTCATAATAACTGGGCATGTTCCATGTTTATGTACATACAGTACAATTTGGGAGTGACTTGGATCCAGCATAGAGCCAGGCTCACAGAAATTCTTGTTTGAATGAATGGGTTGGGAAACCACATACAGTGACTTAGTCAAATTATCTAACCTCTGTAAAGAAAACACAGTTTTCTTCTCCGTAAAATGAACATAATAACAGCTATGTATAAAAATCTAGCTCAATGTTTAGCCCCTTTAAAAAATGAATCATTCAGGTTTTATTTTTGATGCTTAGACTGAAATGTTTGAAATGTTTGAAAATATAAACTTTTGTGTGAATTCTATAAATACAATTTACATCGGGCTCAATTTGAATCAGTGTGTTTCAACCACACAATCTGGGAAATCCCAGCACAGTGCAGTGCAGCTGGTTATCACTACCGAAAAGTAGGATAATAGAGCTCCTGTTAGAACAGCATTTTGAAGGTTCTGTTCAAATGGACACAAGATAGTGTCAGATTCCCAGTTTTCTAGTTCTTTCTATGAGTTATCTAAGATCCAACCTTGTCCTGAACAGAATATCTCAGGGAACAAAATGCTACTAGTTGTAAGCTTTTAAAACACTATGTTATGAATGCTATTGAGCTCTACCACTGAGTTCTGAGCCTTGAGCTGGTCCGGGGAGAGAGTCTTTCACTAGCAGGTTTTTTTTTTTTTTTTTTTTTTTTTTTGTGGATTCGGAAGAAGTATGTATGAAGATCTGGGTGAAGTGGCAAAAATGAAAGGGTACAGTTGCTGTGGACCAGGTGACTTTTGGATCTGTTCATTCAAGTCTTGACTGTTCCTAAGATAGAGATTATCCATAGATTCTTTTCTTCCTCGAGGGCTTACAGTAAAAGCATACAGTTTAACATGTTTAATGTTTTGAAAATCTGGAAGAGCAGATATATACATCTAATCTTAGGTGTCAACATTTGCATCAAGATAGTCTAAAGCATGGGAATAGTATAGTTATGGTTTAAAGCACAGATTCCAACTTCAACCTAGCTCAACCCCTTACTGTGTAGGCAATCTTAGGCATTAACAATAATCTGCAATGCTTTACCTATAAGCATTGGTAATATCTAATATCTACCTATAAGATAGATATTAAGTTATATTTAGTTAAGATTATTATAACGTTTCAGTAGGATAATGCATAAAAAATGTTTAACTGACCCAGTGCTTTGCCCATAGAAAGCTTTCATTGTAAGAAACCAAAATTAGTCTTAGTTCGTAGACTTACTAGTCAATACTGAAAATTAGGTTCCATAGCTCTTAAATCTAAGCTCCTATACTCTGCAGAGCACTTAGATCATAGTAGCTGCTTCATAAAAGCTAAGTCTAAAATCAAAATCAAGATTTCCAGTTGTACTGAAGCGAGGCAAAGCCCGTGAATATTCTTTTTTAACTTTTGTAAAGAAGCATAGTCTCTGTGGAACATGTGATGACGTGGGAAGTGCTATGATAGTCAAGTAAAGGAAATGCTTAATTTTTAATCAGTACCAAAACCACCTTGCCCATCTGTGGCTATTTGTGTAAGATCAACAGAACAGCTATGTCGTTGGCATGATACCACTACTATCATTGCCCTTACTATTTCTGACTGTCTATATAATCATTGATTTTCTTATATTATTTCAGTGGCTTCTGACAATGCCTTAATAGAGATGCTTTTATCCCTGTGTTAACAAGAAAACTGAGTCCTAGAGTGGTTATATAACTTGCTCAATGCCAGACAATGGTGAGTGAAAGAGCCAAGATTAGGAAGAGCACCACTGAGAACCAGGCAGGCCTCTGATCAGGGAAGGTGGGCTAAGAGTTTCCAGAGGGAGGGTGCAGGGCCTTGGCAGCCGACTGGGCCCTACTGGTTTGTATCTTGACTTGCTCTAGATTTGACTGGAACCTCAGCTCATCTAGCTCCAAACCCGCAAAAGTTCCACTAAACCAGAAGCCCACAATTTGAGTAGCAAAGAATAACCTTAAAGAAGAACAAAAGGAACATTTCTCAAAGAAAACCAACAAAAAAGTGTCAAGTTCTCAGGGACCCCAGAGACTCTAGCCATAAATCCCGGTTTCAGAAGTAGTATTTAAAAAAACCAACCAACAAACAAACAAAAAACCCTGAAGTCTTAACATCTGACAAATTCGTTTGTGATTTATTAACTACAAAACAGAAAGTTAAAGATATTTTTTGTGTGTGTGCTGTCATGGAAATGAGCATAATCAGTCTAAAAAAATCTCACAATATTTGTGGTGTCTCAAGATCAGGGCAGCATGCTTGTGCAACATGACTGGAATGGAAGGGAATTCTTTTTGGTCGGAAAGTGTTCTTCAAGTATGTACCAATAATTCAACATACATTCCTAGGCACAGGGCGGGGCTCCATCAGGTTTTGGAACTGTCACTGTTTTCAAGTTAGGTATAAATTCTCTAAATTGTGTCTCTGTGTTGCTAGCAAAATGACATTGCTACCTTTGTGTGCACTGCTGTCAGTTCTTGAGCCACTGTGTAAGGAAAGATGTTTCAACAAGATTTTTGTCAGACTTAAGTAAGTATAATAACACTGTGTGCATAATAACAGAAGCCATTATTAGGAATCAGTTTCCTCATCTCCTTGATGTCTTTATCCCTAATATTAAGCCCTTACTTAGCATCATCATCAGAACTTTTAAGTCTTTGTCCAAGATGCTGTCAAAAATTTCCTCAGCTTTACCTGTTCATCTCAACACTTATGTCTGATCTCTGCTATGGCATTGTGCACCTGCTGACATGCTAGCTTGTAATCTTTCTCTGGCCAAATTATATTCCTATTTTATCTTTTCTGCTATCTTGTGAACTCATCAAGGAAAGTACCTTCCACTTTACAGCTTCTCAATTATATACCTAAGGGTTTCTCTTAAATTTTTGTCCAACCCCCCAAAAATAGTTAATGATAAAATAGTAAAAATATTACTGAAACTACCTAGCTATAAAAAGTGACTGAATAATAGAACAAGTGATAGACATCTCCTAGCCTCTTCTGAAGCATATCCAAAGCAATTGTGAAGTTAATTTAATGTAATTATTTTCTGAGAGAATATAAGATAACGCTTATTTTTATTACAAAGTTAGCAAGCCATTTAACATGGGAGCAAAATATAGAAAAGATCAATAAAAGAAATTACCAAAAACCAAGTATAAACCTACCACTCATAAAAATTTTGACATTTTGATTTACGTTCTGCTAGTATCATGTGCATGTTTGTCTGAGAGTATGTGTATTTGTCTCATCCTGGGAATTGCCTAGAAAACTTTATTAAAGCAAGAGTTGAGGAACTGGGAAGGGTATTTGAATGCTTTAATAGTAAGAAAAGATAAGTAACTACCTTGAGATTGTTTATTGTATTAGATATATCATGCAACTGCTGTGCATTTGCCAAAAACACGAAAATCAGAACACGGTATTTCAATAGTAGTTTTCATAATGGCACTGTAACCTTTAGGTAGTAACCTGAAGATTAGTAATCATCCCAACATAATACAGAATCGATTGGAACCAGAATGTGGCATCAACGGTAGTATATACTTCATTCCAAACTACTCTTTGATTTTCTAAACAGTAATTATCAGGGAAGGCAAACTAGGGAGGGTGCATTAGACCCCTTTCAATTCCAGATTTTGATTCTTTAGCGATTGCCTTTGTCTTTGACAAATTTGAAATTTCTTTCAGAGAAAAATTGATGAAAATAAGTGTCACAGATGTACTGATATAACATTAAAAGTCTTTGAACATCTTTTAAGAATGCAATGTAAAATGTATGACTGAATGGTAAAACACAGGTTTTGATAGAGATTATTTACATTTATTGGAAAAATATTTTGGATATCATGGATATCAGAAAACTTAGAGTAATATTTCATAAGCAATGCTGAAAGTCCCATTTTTAAGAACATTTGTAAAAGGAGTCTTTGCATGGATGAAAACTATTGGGAACATGGGATAAAAGCTCCAGACATAGGATTGACTTTTTAAAGCAGCCATTGTATTGTATATTACCAAGGTCTAGCGATAGGTCTGCCACATAGTAGGCACTCAATAAATCACTGATTATTGAAAGAAACTGTATCTGCAACAACTCCGGACATGTATCCCCAGAGCTTCTTTTCTTGGTCCCTTAATACTCTAGGGGGTGCTGAGCTATCACACAGATTTACATGCAGATTGGAAGGGGGGGGGGCAGAGTACATGGAGTCAGATAAGAGTTCAACTTGTGATTCTATTCACTAATCAGCTGTGTGACTTTGGTCTGCTAAGCCACAATGGCCTTATTTGCAAAACATGGATGAAAATACTTCCTCTTTTCCAGTATGACTTTAGATTCAAATGATAACAAATATTAAAACACTCTGAACAGAAAGGTAGTGAACACATATTGGGCAGACTTTGTACATGAGGCATGACATCTCTTTCCAATTTCATTATAAATTTCCTGTGTATATCTTTGCATTTGTCTATTGAATTATCAAATTTCCTTATCTATAAATTAAAAATAAAAATGCTTACATACTGGGAAAATCTGTCTCCTCCCCCAAACATCCTGATCATTACCTTAAGTGGGCCTCTTGTACCAAATGCATGCCTGCAAATTTTCTTTTCTAATATATTCCTTCCCACAAGCTTTATCATATATGGTGCTATTTATGTTGTTAACAAGGGTTGCACCATTAAGAAGTCTGGCTACAGAAATAGTTTCTCTCCATTCTTCAATCTCTTTCAAGTTGCCTTTTTTTACAACTGCATCTCTCAGACCCCTAAGAGCATCGGTTGTAACATCACAAATAAGGGTGAAGGAAATTCTCCATGAAGGCATAAAAGTTGATGAGAGACAATGATGAAGTCATGTGTATATAAGGAACTTTGTGTAAGACTGCCTCCCTGCAAGTCTATGCAATATTGTGTCGATGGTATACACATCCATCTAATAGGAAAAGAAGGGAGACTTAATTCCTGAAAGTCTCTAGAAAGGTTTGTGCCTGGCTCAGGTGTTTCTCAGAAAAGAGTTCTGAGGGCAGGCCAAGCCTGGTAATTCCGGACAATCCAGAACAATCTGTGGACAACTAGAAGTAATAAACGTGAAATGTGGGGTCACGCATCATACCAAGAAGGTTAACTCAGTGCCCATAGTATACGGCAGAAAAGAACGTAAAAATCACACTTAAGAGGTCATATTCCACTCTGGTTCTCTAACTTCTCTACATGGGGATGCGAGGAGGAGACAGGAGACAGGAAGAATGGCAGAACTGCATCTGTTCAGTGTTTATAACAAAACTGCCAAGTCTACATAAAAACAAATCTGTTGCTTCCCAGTTATGCTGAAGCTGGGGTTTTTAGCACCCAAAAGAGTCGTGTAAAATGGGGTAAACCAGTCTCACTGGCAGAGGAATGTACCTGTCTCAATCTCTTCTCTAAAGTCCCATGGCTAATGCTCTTATTTTCCCAATGGAGACCTTCAGTGGAGCCCAAAGTTGAGCACAAAACATCTGTTTGGCATAAATTCTCCTGCAGCTACTGATGCTTCACATAGAAGATATAACAAAACGGTCAATTTAGCAATTTGCTGCTGTTATTGTGGTGGTTTCTATCTGCTTTTTAAAAATGCATTTATTAATATACGCTAAACACACACAGCAAGCTCTGGCTTGGAGAGACAGAGTTTTATGTGTCTATGATATTTTCATCACGAAAAACAGAGTAAGTCTAGAAACTGTCCTTAGTTGAAAATAACCGGATTTTTCCCTGTATGGAGTTCTTCAACACACTTGGTTTTATTTACTACAAATAATAAGTGGCAAATGAGTGCAAGAGATTTGAGAGCCCTAAACAGACAACCTCCTTGACTTTTTCATTTTGTATTTTCAGCCCCCATAGTAAATGCTTAATAAGGACTTTTTGAATAACTAAGATACAGAACCTGTGTGGATTTAGACAGGGAAACATGAATATGTAACAAAATAATTTGCATTGCACCTGGTGTATGAATATATACACACAAATGCACATGTGCATCCACATCTATAGACTTATACAGGCAAAGGTGTATGTGTGTATGATTTGCTTTCAACAGTTAACCATTCCAAATAGGAAGAAAACAGCTACCTGAGACATAAAACTAAAGTCCCCCAGGAGACCAACGTTAAAGGTCTTGAGATGGGCTTTTAGAGTGACATCCTGGGACCTGTATGTAGGCTACACAGTGAAAATTCTGAACACAGGACATGATCTCTGAAGACTGGCTTTGTACACTTATATATTTGCCAAGATTACTCTATGCTGTGGAATTCATTACCTCCAGAGTGTTCCAAATGCAGAGAAAGAGAAACTAAGGAAAACACCCAGGGTTACTTACTTTTAATGCAAGGCCCTAGCAGACAGGAGGATCCTTTCATGTAGAAAAGCCTCACCATCCTCTGGGGTGACTGAGACCCCTGTTGCAACTTTGCTCCACTCCAGGCTGGGAGGAAATGCTGTTGCTTGGTGGTTATTTTCTTCAAAGGATTTGGGAAGGAATTATTTCCTCCATCCAGTTCATTGTACAAATAAACCGAGGCTCACAGAGGCCAAGGGACTTGCCCCAGAACTCTTGGCCAGTAAATAAGTTTTTCCGTTTAAGTACATCCGGAATAACAAAAGGATTCTCCGACCCAGTACTAGTCTCATTGTCCTACTCCTAAGGTAATGTTTACAAGCGGCACCGAAAACAACTGCAGATCGAGGACTGAGGGGGGAAGGGTCGGAAGTGGTCATTAGCAAATTCCTGGGCCTGGGGATCACCTGCTTGCTAGGATCAAAACAGTCCAGCCAGCTATTCCCCAGGACATCAAGGACGAGCGGGCCATTGTTTTCAGAGCCAGCTGTGGAGAGGCAGCTTACCAGTGGCCTTGGAACAGCTGCGCCCGCTGCGCCCGCTGCGCCCGCTGCGCCCGCTGCACCAAGAGGGGGGGCGCGGGGGTGGGGGCAGTGGTGGCCGAGCGAGCTGGGAAGGATCGCTGGCAGGGAGGGACCCTGCCTCGCCACCTCTGGGCAAACCGGGAAGTGTTTTTGCTGAAGCGCAAAGGGCCGAGCCACCTTTCGAACCGAAAGAGTGAAGGGCACACAGCAGGCCCCAGAGGGCCTTAGTGACCGCAAACCCTCGGCGGCCAGGGGGCTCCGGCGGCTGCGGACCTGCAGCTCAATGGTCGGAGCCCGAAGCACAGAGTCGGCGCGATCGTAGAGTACGCCGAGCAAAACAGGCTCTGCCGTCCCGGCACACCGTGAGCGAGCAACGTCCGGGGTGAACGAGCCCCCCCGCCCCCCGCCCCGACGCGCGCCCCCCGCGCCCCGCGCTCAGCCCTGCAGCCTCCGCCGCGCTCCGTCTCCCGCCGGGGGCCCGGCCCTCCTCCCCGCAGCTGGCGCACCGCACTCACCATCTCCTGCCTGAGGAAGTGCAGCTTGGTTTCCAGCCTCTCCAGGGCGCTGCAGGGGCTGCGACGTGGGGAGCCGGAGGTTGGAGAGGACGAGGAGGAGGACGGCAGGGAGGGGGGGAAGCTGCAGCTGCTGCTGCTGCTGCTGCTGCTGCTGCAGCCGCCGCCGCCGCCGCCGCCGCCGCTCCCCCCGCAGGGGTCCCTGTCCCCTTCCAGGGGAGCCGGCTCCTCCCCGCGGAGCGAGCGCACTAGGCTCTCGGGTACTTTGCGCCCCAGCTTCAGCTCGATGTCTCTGAGGTCTGGCAGCGGGCCGTCTTCCATGACTTTTCAAGAACGAGGATGATGGTAATGAAACGCAGCGCACGGGAGGCAGCAGCGGCCTCGAAGTCTGCGGCGAAATGAGCGAACCCCTCCCGGCGCCTGGGGCTCTGTCCTCGGCGGAGGGAGCGCCCCGGCCGCCCCGTAACCGCCTGCGCTGCGCCGCGCCGCTGTCAACCCCGAGACCCGCACCGGACCCGGCGGGTCGCAGCCGCGGTCGCGCGGGTGCTGTGGCTCCTCCGACACTTACTAGGGTTTCAGAGATCGCTTCAGCCTCGTCCTCTTTGGCCACCCCACTGCCGAGTTGAGTTCATTGATATTGCAGGGAGGAGAAAAATCCAAGCATTATAAACCAAAAGAAAAGAGAGGGGAACGAAGTCTGTTTGGGCTTTTTGGGGGGGTGGGGGGTGGAAATTCGCTTTATAAAACTGTCCGTTCACATCTCGGCATCATTCATGATTGCCCATCTGGTACCACGCGACACAAAGTAATGATGTGGCCACACTCCAGGGTCGTTTCATTTTCCAGCCATATGTCTCCAAGCTTTCGGAATATCCTGGATTGTCAGAAATAATCCCTGGTCAGTGATAGAGGAGGTCGGTCGTGTGCATGGACGCATGAAAGAGACGGTTAGCTTAGCAGGAGTTTAAGGGCTTCCTTGTTGTAGCAGAAATGCCCTTCTTCTCATTTAGGCAGTTTGATCCAAGTCATTGTGTTCCTCCCAGCCCTGGAAACTTTAAACTCCGCTGGCAGGTGGACCAAACCGGGGCCAACCCTTGTACCGTATATCACAGGAAAGAAGAGCAACAGAAATTTTCTCACCCCGTTGCCAGCCGCAGTTTCAGTGAGCTGCTGTACTTGGGAGTACCTAAGACCGGTGTTAGATTTTCAGTTTTCCTGGTGAAATTGCCTGGTAGCCGCAGCCTTCAAAACAGTTTACAAAAGTTGGAGAAAGAAGATTGACTTTAAATGTAGTGGCATTCCTCACCCCCTGTCTTCCTATAGAGCACAAGTCTGGCTTCTAGAAGCCTCTCCCACTTTCTACACTAGTAAAAAGTGAAAGTTTCACCAAAAGTTCAATAAGAATGTACAGCCAAAATGAATTATCTTCCCCAATATTACAGTATTTCACTGCAAGACGTGAAGAATTATGCAGCCGGAATAATTTATATGGCTACGGAGGTAGGGATGGATTTTTTTTTTTAAGATTTTATTTATTTATTCATGAGAATACACAGAGAGGAGAGAGAGAGGCAGAGGGAGAAGCAAGCTCCATGCAGGGGGCCTGACGTGGGACTCGATCCCAGGTCTCCAGGATCATGCCCTGGGCTGAAGGCGGCACTAAACCGCTGAGCCACCCGGGCTGCCCAGGGATGGATTTTTAAAAGGGAGAAGTTGCTGAGACACTTTTAATTACAGAGACAAAAAGTATTGGCCAGATCTAGCGAAAAAGTTGTCTTTGGTACTTTATCTATTTTTTCCCAACAATTTGAAGAGACTCAAAGCATACAATTTTATGAGATACTTCTACCAAGTAAGTTACAATGAGCTACAGAGATTATAGGTCTGACTCAATGGTGAGTTTGCGTTAATAATCTTCAAGTAGAGGATACTGTTTTCAATTTAGTAAACTCTAATTTGGGGATTCCATTGGAATATTTGAAAAATATAAGATCCTCTATTTTCAGGACAAATAAGTATTTGTGTTCTTGGTCCTTCATGGGCTCCATTCCCAAACGTCACTCAGGTTTTATACTCAGCCCATAGATACATTTCAGAGTGTGTTCTCCATATAGCCTCATCTAGGAATTATAAGGATAGGGAACATGCATGGGCCATCAGAATGAAATATTTCATGTCAGGGAGAAAATTGCTAAAGTTCCCTTTTCAGCATGCCAGAAATTTCTGTTATTTCTCAGTCTTAGAAATCAATGAAGAAAATAGTTATAAATGAAGTGGCCCATTTTAAAGTTGGAATAACCATTTATAGAATCAAAGGAGAACAATGCTAAATCTCAACTCACTGATAAAACAACATGCTTTGTCCTAAATTTGGAAAACCACACCTGCATTGGGTAAGAATTGCACTGTGACAGATAATCATGGAAGGCTTGCATTTCAATCCAGAGCAGTTTGTGGGGCAGCCTGTGTGGCTCAGCGGTTTAGCCCCGCCTTCAGCCCAGGGCCTGATCCTGGAGAACCAGGATGGACTCCCAGGTCAGGCTCCCTGCACAGAGCCTGCTTCTCCCTCTGCCTGTGTCTCTGCTTCTCTCTTTCTCTTTCTGTATCTCTCATGAATAAATAAATAAAATCTTAAAAAAGCAGTTTGTGTGTGTGTGTGTGTGTGTGTGTGTTTCAAACCCTTAAAAAGTTCAGCATAGGGCTGGCTGGTTGAGAAGAGGATCTCACAAACACAATAGCTAGTTTGCACTTGGTCAATAAAAAAGTGTATTGTCAAATTATCAATAGAACTGTCCAAAAAGGGAATACCTCCTTTGCTATGAGTCACAGACAGTAAAATTAGTATTTGATACTGAAATTGATAACTCAAAATTAGGAAATTTTTTTTCACTTTGAATGCCTACAGAGAAAACTCCTCAGAAAATAAAAATAAGGCCTGAATGCATCCAGCATCAGCTTACTGGGCTTCTTTAGATTCAAGATAACCTAGAATGTTCTTAAGGATCTGGATGGTCAGCTTTTCTCTGTAGCTCTAAGGCAGAAGGGTGGGAGAGAAATTGAAAACATTAATTTAGAGAGTTAGAAACAGATCCTGGAAGAATTGAAACTTTGGTAAGGACTGACAAAATATGAAAGACAGCAGATTCCAGTTTACAGATAGATAAAAAAACCCTCAAAGACAAAGAATAGTACCAGATTCTCTGATAACTCACAAAGGTATGCTGTAGGTTTTTTTTTTTTATCATTTATGAAACGTAATTATTCCCTATGGTTTATAAAGCATGAAATTTCTCTCTGTAGTCACCCTCATTTTTTATTCTTGTTACAAAATAAATCTGGTCTCATTAAGAAAGCTTGTATATAAAGCAATATTTTGTGCCAGTGCAATGTAAAACAAATGCAAACATTTAAGAAAAGCTGTTATGTCGAGCCTTTCAAAATTTCCCAGTTAACGGCTTATGACATTTTAGTTTAAAGTAGAGACATTTTGGGGCGCCTTGGTGGCTCAGTTGGTTAAGCTTTCGCTTTCAGCTCAGGTTATGATCTCAGGGCCCTGGGATCCAGCCCTGCACTGGGAGCCTGCCTCTGCCTCTCCCTCTGCCCACCCCTGCCCCACCTGCTCATGCTCTCTCTCTCTCTCTCAAATAAATAAAGAAACTCTTTTAAAAAATGGAGACATTTTTTATGCCAAAGTGCTAATTTTCAAAACAGAATCACAGAACTGTTATTAGGCTTCTTATAGATTATGTTAACTCTGTCATTACTGCTTTATGTGATCTGGTCTGAGACATTCCTTACCCAAAATGTTAAAAAAGAGGGTCTTTATTTTTTAATCTTTGGGTCTTGAGGATATTTCTCCTATCATTAAAAAAAAAAAAAGAAGAAGTGTGAGAGATCTAACCACTTGCTAACCTTGTCAGTTAGCCTTGTATGTTAATTACACATCTTGATTTGCGGAATTAGCTGTCAAGAATTTTTCAGTAGTGGGTCTAACATGGGGGTCTGGGGTGACAGTGAGGTCATCATAAAATGAAAGAGAAAGAACAGTGAGAAATAGGGAAAAATCTCTTCTGGATAACCTTTTTGTATCTCCCTAGCTCTCTTAACAGCATTCCCTCCCTGCTCCTGACCTTCTTGTCCATTTCCAAATACATGTTTCCCCAAGCCTAATCTACTGAAAAGTAAAATTATAAAAATAGCTTTTCTGTTATTTATTTGTGCCATAACTTTTTAGATCCAAACTACTTTATTATATGCTTCCTTTTCTGACTGCCTCAAGTGTGAATTGGATTTTTCTATTTAGAATGCCTAAGAAATCTAAGAATGAGTGTTAAACTATGGAGAATAAGAGACTGATTTTCCTTCTCAGTTGGATTGTGTTCACAGAAAATGAAAGAGAACCTCTTATTTATCATTACAAAACAAAGCAAAGCAAAACAAAAAGAAACGTAGTGGCTAATTAAATGGGAACATTGTTGGACTCAGATGACAGGTTTGAAAAGAAAGCCACAGTCGCAGAAACAGAGTGATGTGATGCACTTCACACATTCCACACTTAGAACGCTTCCTGGTATGAGACATAGTACTTTCAGCAAAAGTAGACTCAGCAAGACTCTGCATGGTGTGAGTAATGCCACTCCTTAATCTGCTGCTGGCATTGTGGCTAAAAGAAGAAAGGCCTTCCACCTTCTCTCTGGCACTGATGGAAAGTTTGCAGCATTCCCAACTGCTGGCAGAGAGTTCAAGCACGAGGGCAGAGTCTCTAACCCGAGACTTCACTTCCCACAGTGCGGAATAATAGCAAGCAGCCAACAGCCTCAAATTATGCTTAAGATTTTTAGGAAGTACCTATTTCATGGTATCGGATTCTTTGAATTTGTGTTTAAGTGTGTAGAGCTGCTGTTCCTATAAATCTTTTTGTTCAGCTGATGAACTGTTTAACAAGGAAGATGTCATAGCAAAACTAAAGAATGTTGATCTTATCCATACACAATGGAGTTATAGATCTGCTAAAGCTGTGAAACTTTACCCTGCCTGTTTATAGTCATTAAATTCAAATGTAATTTTGTAACTGGGTTGGGTCTGTTTTACTAAGTAAAGCCATCTAGTTTGTTACCAACTTGAGCAACTTATACATGTGTATGCCATGTATATCGCCCTATCATCTATCTATCTATCTATCTATCTATCTATCTATCTATCTATCTATCTATTTATCTATCTATCTATCTACCTATCTATCTGAAATGTCTCTCCCTAAGGAGCACAGATCCTTTAAATAGTACTCTGATTGGAATCTAATTAATATTTATAATCACAGCTAAACACTTCCCTGAGAGATTTAGTAGACAATACTAAAAGTAGGTCACCAGCATCTAAGTCTGCTTTATCCCCTCTTCACAATCCCTGTCAAATCTCTCTGTCTTCATTATTTGTAATAGAGTCCTTTATTTGATTTTACTTGCTTTCCTTGCTTTTCTGAATTCCTAATGAAAGGTGCAGAGCAGGGCCCAGAAAAGTCCATCAAATCTCTTTGGAGAAGCTAACCTTGGTTGGTTCTTCTGTAGCCGTTCCAGTCTGGCCTATAGAATGGAGTGACAGGATATTTCAGTGGTGTGCTGATAAACATTTACAACTAGTTCTCTGAAAATATAAAAATAACTGATTTGTAGCTTTTGACAGTCTTAATGGTGTAAATATTCTCACTATGACAGATTTCAAGCTTCCAGTATGAGTTGGTAAAGGATGGGCACTGGCACAGTGCTCTAATAGTATTTACACCATACAGATACATTAGACATGGGTAGCCTCAAGAGCATAGATTGTAGTAAAATGTAGTCAAATAATTAGGAAGGGATGCATTTTGATTATTTATTACCTTCGTTTTAGCATAAGTTGCCTAATTTAAAGCTTATACAGTGTAATTTTTGAAATCATGGATGTGTCTAGCAATCAAGTTGCAAAATACCTAAAAATTTAACAATTTGCTCCTGAAAACTTATATGGGATACTTCTATTGCATGTCTGGTTCATAAAATATTGCAAGATGATCATTAATTATAGTTAAGAAAGGAAATAAAAGGGGCACCTGGGTGGCTCAGTTGGTTAGGCATCTGCCTTTGGCTCAGGTCAGGAGCCCGGGGTCCTGGGATGGAGCCCTACATAAGGTTCTCTGCTCAGCGGAGAGCCTGCTTCTCCCTCTGCCTGCTGCTCCCCCTGCTTGTGCTCTCTCGCTCTCACTCTCAGACTCTCCGACAAATAAATAAATATATATATTTTTTAAAGCAAAGAAATAAAAACTTCAAAGTCAGAAAAAGCAGTGTAGTTTAAGGTCAAAAGGTTGAGCAAAGTGATACTTGGGAAAATGGGTCCCAAAGTCAGAAGCAGGAAAATTAGGGAACTCATAAAACTGTGTCTGGTCCTTTCCTGGGGGCTGCCATAGCAAGATACCACAAATCTAAAGTGTGACTTAAAACAAGAGAAATGAAAAAAACAAACAACAACAACAACAACAACAACAACAACAACAAAAAAAAAAAACAGAAATGCAGTTCTGGAGATGAGAAGTCCAATATCAAGATGTTGACAGGGCCATGTTTTCTCTAAAGCCTTAGGGAAGGATCCAGCCTCACCCCTTGTGGCTTTTGCTTCCCAAGTATTCCTTTGTTTGTGGCAGCATAGTTCCAACCTCTGCCTGCATCCTCACAAGGCTGTCTTCCCTCTGTGTCTAAGCCCCAATTTTTCTCTCCTCCTAAGGGCACAGGTCATATTGGGTTAAGGGCCCTCCCTACTCCAATATATCTTAACTTAGCAATTAAAACTACAAGAGCCCCAGTCCCAAGTGAAGTCACCTTCTAAGGTAGCATAGAGTTAGGATTTCAACATATCTTTTTGGATGGAGACACAATTCAACTCATAATGTTGTGGTGTTTGGTCGTGGAGGTTCACCTCAGACATGAGGTTGTGAATAAAAAGAAAGAACTGGCACATTCTTTTTAGTTGCTATCCTTTTTATATTTGGCAGTGCTATAGAGGCAGCCCTGAAGGCGTAAAGCCACAGGGAAGAAATAGACAACAGACTGTCTCAATCAGGCAATATGCATTAAAACTGACAGTCTAATTTACTCTTTTATTATTAATCACCTGTAAGTTAGATATTAATAGCTGTTAGGTTTTTTTTTTTAAGTATGGTTTTATAGGCTGGAAAACTTTGATCACAGAAACAGCCTTATCCTGCAATCCAGTGGCATAGTCATGGACATAAATCATATAATCGACCTTTGATATCTTTCACCAAATATCTTGATGGTTTCTAAAATTGAATTTGAGGTAGGCTCTAATAATATTATAGTATAAAAAACTAAGATAAACATGAAAAACCCAAAGAAATATGCTATTTCTATGTCTTGGTTTAAAGGCAATCTTATGAATTTGCTTTGAACATGTCTTGACAGATCTTATTTGAAGCATTGATTTTTTAACAGCATGGAAGCCAAACATATTGAACTAGAACCCCAGTGAGGGTAGAGAAAAGCAATGTTGAAGACTCGCAGAGAAGACTGTATCTAAGAAGGATAGCGAGAACTATGAGTTTCCACAAGGGTTTTGAGATATATATATATATGTGTATATATATCTCACATGCTGTAGAATTCCCACCTTTGGGATCAATTCCCGTTTCTGGTGATGTTTTATGAATAGCTCATTTCCTGTCCATATTTTAGGCTTCTGGCTTCTCCTTATTCTTGGTGTTACAGGTATAGAAGGAAAGGTCACACTGGCTTTCAGAAGTCTTGGGAGGGAGAAAATGAGGGATGAAAGTTTTTACGTGTTTTTTTAACCTTAAAAAAAGATCACAAAGATTCTATATAAAGGCACACATGACTTCGCATTATTTGGGCATTAAAACTCAAAAACTTCCCATGTTAGAATTGCAAACCTTAGTCTTACAGCTTAAGAGGATTACTGGACAGTTGAAAGTTAGCCTTCTTAAGCTATTAACTAGTGTTGCTGCATTGGAGAGAATGAAAGAGTGAGACCGAGGATGTGATTTTCTTTCAGAAGTAGGTGGGATTCAATGAGAGTACTTTTGTGACCATAATGAGACAGATTGAGTATGTGCATCTTATATAAAAGATAAATACTATAATGATGTCCTCAAAATATTAAGGCAGATAGTTACTGGTTATTATAACCATTTGAGGAATCAGCAAGAACCTTTAGAAACAGAAAAATACTTTAAATCAAAATAGCACCAATCACAATGATAAAATAAAGTGAGAGAAACTCTGAAAATACTGGCTATAAGAGAAGCTGTGATGTATTAAACGTTATGATGGACTCTTTACATGGTTTATGTCATTGGATCTTCCAGACACAAATGTTACCAATCCTACTTTCATAAGATTAATTTGAAGCTCCAAGGGGTGAAGCTGCTTCCCCAATTCTACACTGGCATCAGTGTCAAGCGGGGAAGGTGAGATTTTCCAGTTGTAGTTATATACATCATTATAATACACACACACACACACACACACACACACATATGGTTTTATATGTATACATATATATGGTTATATTTTATCCCCAAAGTTTTGTTGTTTTCATACCTACAAATGGGCTGCTAGGGCTTTCACTGCAGAACATATATTTTTGGTAAGCCCACACTGAGTTACTGCTTCTAACATTATTGGGAAATTCAATTACAAGTGAGGGAGTGATAAAAACTAAAATAGAGATAAAAAAAAAGAAAAGAAATGCATTCGTGATTCACTTATATTCAATCATTAAGGGACATTAGGATTTCTAGATGGCTAGTCTCATTCTCTGCTTTTTATTTCATATTATCACTCCCTTCCAGCATGGGGCCAATATTTGAGACTGAATCTGGCCCTTGGTGGACCCCAGATCTGAAAAGAAGTAGAAATTAATTATTTAGTTCACAAGGTGATGGTCCTAAAAAACACTGGCAATGGAGGAGCAAAGCAATCATGAAAGGGTGCTATATGAAAGCTTGTGCAATAATCAGGGTTGGGTAGAAGGGTTTATGACCTTTTGGTCAGTGAGACTGCTCCTTGCCAGTGCCAAGGGCATGGCAATTTCATAAGGGAAAAAAGCCTAAGTTGTCCTGCCATTCCAGAAGATAAAAGGCAGCTAAGCTGAGAATGCCATTGCTCAACCTCTTCTCTCTTTTTGTGATTTTCCTGTACCCAACCACGTGTAAGAGCTGATTTTGAGGTAGCTGACCAGCAGTTCCATGATAAACTTTGGCTGTGGTAGTTCAAATATTCAATGTGTATTTTAGAACATTGCTAAGTTGACTTAAATTCCATCACGTTCTATCAAAAACTCTTCATATTTGTCTTGAGATTGTGAGTCAATGATGGCTCCGAGGGGTCGGTTGAAGAGATGTAGTCATAGGTGTCTGAGATGCTATAGCATCCCCAAACAGGTGTGGTCACTCTGCTACAACAGGAACCAATCATTTGATAGCTGTGTAGAAATTTGGAGCAGAAACACTTCTTACTTTCATTCTCACTTTCTCAGTCCATTTTGGTTTTGTGCTAGAGATGATTTACAGGGTAGTGGGATCCTGAAAAGGTGAGTCTTGATTGCTTGTATGCGGGTTGTTACAACTCCTTTGCAAGAAAATCTCCTTGCAAACAAAGTGTTCACTAACTTACCTCAAATTTCAAAACACCTGATGTGACTATATCTGGGGTGAGTTAAAAAAACTGTTGGTATACCTGTGAATTGGTAAAATTCTAGAGGGCCAGTGATGATGTTTTAAAATCAGGCATACCATTAGACTCAGCAATTCATTCTCTAGGAATTTATCTCTAAAAAGGTCATCAGCAATAGACAGAGAGATTTATTTATAATTATGTCCATTACCAAATCCAGAGAGAAAACAACCGAGCTAGCAAAAGTTGCTACATAAAAGTCTGGCAATGAGGAACTAGTTAAATAAATTATGTAGGACCACAGCTTGGACAACTCTACAATCAAAAAAAAGGAGGTGATAGCAGAATACTCAAAATGGAGAGGATAATATTACCAATGTATTGTTAACTGAAAAAAAAAACTAAAAAAATGCAGGTTTCAGCAACATATATATATGTGTGTATACACCTATGTGTAAATACATGGCATACATATACATGTATAGAGATCTATAAACCAGTTATAAAATATATATGTTTATTTATCAAATAATGAAGCTGTACTGTGGAATGAGATTGTGAGGGGTTTTAATTTAATGTCTATGTTTTTCTATTAATTTAAATTAATTATAAAAAGAACTTAGAATATCACTTTTAAAGTTTCTTTTTAATGCTTTCTATTTTATTCTTAACTGTTTATGCAAACCTTTTATAACAAGTAGGGTCTTTCTAACCCTAAGAAATTAAGTAGAATATTTTTGAAGTGAATCCCAGATGTTTTAAGAAGTAAAAATGTCATTTATTGAGTATGTCTATATCTTAATTATAGGGACTCTTCTAGGGAACCTTTGTGAATACTAAATATTAAAATCCTAACTCTATACAGTGTCTATAATATTATCATTCTCTGGCTACTTTGTGGCAGATTTGCATTATACCTCCCCCATAATAAAGTATGTGGCACAGTATAATTTTGGAATAACTCCTTTAAGTAGAGAGCAAAGACAAACTTTAGAGACTGGGCAGAGTTATTGCCTGACACAATGTGGAAAAACAATCAAAGCAACTACATGTGACTTTTATGAAATGAGTTCTCTGTATTTTTCATATATGACCTAGCAAAATTATATTCTCCACAGCATTACTGCTGAACTTAAAAACAAACAAACAAACAAACAGAAAACCCTTTACCATTCAATTTCAAATATATTAACTAGAAAAGAATTCAATACATGAATGTTCAGGAACACTTTAGCTTGATTTGTGTTGTGCCATATTGGCTTGAAGATAACTGGGTAGCAGGTATTGAGATAAAAGACAGTATTATGGGAAAGAGTCAAGGCCAACGCTAGAGTGTGGGGACTTGGTTGGAAGAGCCCTGTGTCGGGAGAGATAGATGAGTCTCTGGGTATGTGTATCTGGGCATGTGGGAGGGAGACAAGGTTGAGAGGTGATGGGTCATTAAGTATAACTGCGGGTACCACATAATTTTTCCCTGTGGCCGCCCCTGAATGCACATGTCTTCCACATTAAAGGTTTGCCAAAAATCTCTTGATGACTAAAATCTCTACGTCCCAGTCTGTATGAAGGATTTCTTAACCCACAAGAAAATTGCATTAAGTCCTAACTCAGTGAACTTGTAACCCTTGTTAATACCCATTTCTTAATCATTAGAAGAGCACCTTAAATTGGATTATTTTCAGTCCTTGTGTAAGAACTGTAGTAACATATAAAAGGCCACAGAGTTAATTCATTTCTTCAATATGCTATCAACGCCAGACAGATTCTTCAGGCATTTGGGTCAGGGATTCAGTAAAAGAATGGTTTAGTTGATATATAACCTGGCATTACATCATTCCGAATTGTGTATGAATAGGGATTATAAAAAAAGGTTTGTTAGTTTGCTGGAATGTAGCCTCCGTTTTATAGAACTTAAGTTTCCTGGTGTAATGCAATATCTTTGCTTTGTATTATAGCAGCATTCCTAATTATGTAAGCGTACTTTGTTTAAAACAGTGTATAAAGGCCAAACCATATTTGACTAAGAAGGCTGACATTGCACATTATTTAAAAAGGCATTTAAATATAGCTATAGAAATAAGAAAAAGACGCAGGAAAGGATTACAGAAAGTCGTATTTCACTCTTTTATTCCATTTCCCTATGTCTGACATCAAGGCTCTTCCCTTCTTTACTCTTTCGCTCTCCAGCTAAACTTTCCATTGAGTTTCCCATGAACATTTGTTTCCAGTTTCATCCAGAATTATATTTTAGTTTCTTCTGCTTCTATTTCAATGACAAAGAAAAAATATATGGAAATTTCAGGCTGTAAATATTAATTTTAAGAATCCTCTCCCTGTTCCCTTTTGCCATAGCTCTTCCAATTTTTTCTCCCTCATTTTTGTCCCATTTCTCCTTCTTGACCTATCTTTGCTGCTGTCTTCTCTCTCCGTCCCCTTTTTCCTCCCTCCATTCTCTCTCTCTCTCCCTCTTTTTTCTAGAAATGAGTGATGTCCTTGTGCTGACTAAAGTAGATTTAATGTTGTTTCCTTTTAATAATGTTAGGTAGCACTCACTGAGTACTTAGTCTGCGTGTCATCAGGTTCACAACTCTAGGAGGTGCTAAAGTTGTGCTCGTATTACAATTTGTGGCTTAGCTAACTTTTGCAATTTTCCCATGACCACACAGTGAGGAGTTGTGTTTTATCTGAAGATAAACACTCTTCTGTCTAACTCCAGAGTCCATATGCTTAATCATTATCGAATGTTTTCTCCACTTTTAATCAAAGTCCCTGTGATCAGGTCCTTTCCTTCTCCTTGGTTGTAGCTCTTTGCAGATCTGCCCTAAACCAGAGAGCCGTGTATCCTTGTCACACAGCATCACTTTCTCCCTCTTTTACCTATTCAGAGTCCTGTTCTTATGTTCATTGAAGCTTATAGAACAAATCCATTAAATCCAGTAGGGGATGTCAGATTCTTATTTTATAGTAAGGAAAATAGAGGTTCTTGGTTGGCAGAAGAAAGCTCAGCCAGTCCTAGGATTTGTTTCTCAGAAAATAGATCCTGTGCTCTCTGTGTTTTGCTATCTTGCATCATCTGTAAGTGGATATGGGCGACCTTCCTCTAGTCTTCTTTAAGATCCTACAAGGAGCAGATACACCACTTCTATACGGATCAGGCAAAAATGCACACCTCTGCCTTTGATCTCTAATTTATAACTTCATGTAAGGCTGAACAATAACCAAAAATTCTAACAACCACCATCTTGTTTTATCCCCACAATGTGACAATTTTACCAGGAGTTTATGTGTCCTTTTAGTAGCTTAGGAAACATAAGTACCTAAAGATGGTGAGTAACTTAATGAAAATAATAATTTAACATCTTAAGTACCTTCCCTATGCTCTGAACAGAACTCGAGGTTTGCTTATCTCTAATACAATTCTTTTTATTACCTCATGCTACATAAAATCATCATGTCTAAAATTAAATTAGACAGTTTCCTCAAACTAGCTGTTTTCTGTACTTCTTCATTTAAATGAGTAGCACCACAACTTTTAAGGTTAACCTCTCTCACTAGTTAGAATTTTAGGCATATTTACTATGCCTCTATCTTTTTCACTCCTATGTTCAGTTAATCATCAAGCCCTACTGATTTTTTTCAATAAAAATATTTTCTATTTTGGTGACATGGCTATATTGTTCAGGTTCATCATTCCATGGTTACATTATCCCAATCAAATTTAAACTGATTTTCCTTCCTTATGTTTCCTTCCTCATCTGCCTTGCATGATGCTTTTTCTAAGTAGTTTTTCTAAAAATGTTTTTCATCATCTTGAGAACCTGTAATGGCTCCATTGCCTCTAGTCTCAATTCTGAATTATTCATTCTAACTGCACACTATGACCTCCATAGCATGAAAAATGTCTTTCTTATTCAACATAATGTCCTGTACCATCATAAAGCAAATTTCTTATTCCAGTTAGAATAACTTCCACAGTTTCACATATATATACACACTCGCACACTGCCAGTTTCAACCACTCTGCCTTTGCTGATAATGTCCTTCTGGCCTAGAATTCCCTACTTTTTTCTTATATCTGAGTCTATTCTTCAATATCTCGAACCATCTCTCTTGCCTTTCAATTCACCTTCCCTTTCTACTTTTCTTCATCAAACATTGCTATTTCTATGTTGAATATTGTGCTAGGACAAAAACAAAAGACACATGTGAAAAACACATAATCCTTGTGCTTAAGGAACTCATAGTCAATGCATCCAGAATGCCTGCAATGTAACCTCATACAAATGTTGCCCTGTGGTTGCTTCATTCTGTGAATTCACACTCTACTAACAATTGTCATGATTTTAATGATAATCAGGAAAACAAATCAGTAGTACACCCATTGTGCAAAACAAAGCATCTGGCTTTGAAATTCTAAAAGAAATCTTATATGATTCCTGATCAAGAGACTTATGATTTATTTGGGAAAGCAGTTATATATTAATAAATTTTGAAATTCAAACATGTATACAATAATTGACTAAATGTGACACAAATAAAAAGTGATCAAGGTAGGAAATTATGGGCTTGAAAGTTCAGGAAAGACTTTACAGACTAAATGGGACTTTAGTTTTTTGTTTTGTTTTGAAAAAAAAAAGTACAACTACCATAATGGCTAGATGGGAGCAAGATGTTTCATAACATTTGATTCTATATTGTCTTCCAGTGCATTCTAATTCCTTTATGGCTGTGAGTTCTGACTCACCAACTTCCTGGTAGGCTTCTCCAGGATGGTGTGTGTATCATATGTTTGTTTATATCTCCTAAGGTGTACAGAATGACTTGGGCAATAAAAGGTTGAAAGTAGATTGTGTATAAGCATTACACTAAACAGGCAATAATATTGTGAAATTAAGTTTATCACCATCAAGTTACGCATTCTTTTTGTAACTCACCCAAGTTGTATAATTTCGAGGAACACCGATGCGTAATGAGTAAAATAACCTATCAAGTATCTTTTGGTAATGTTAGAAGAATCCTCAGTATGACCTAAGATCAAAACACTCACATCTTCCCATTTTCCATTAAGATTCTTTGGAGATGTCTGTGAAAGATTATTATTTGCTTTTTAAATACATCTATCAGCTTTCAAAAGCATTCACTGATTTTTTTTTTTTTTTGCCTCCTCATATATACAGGCAGATCTAGTAGAGGCTGGCAACAATAGCTCTATTCTTAGTTACACTGTTTGCCTTCATTAAATATTTCTTAGGCAAAGATGTTCTCAAAACGTTATTCTGTGAGCAATGCTCATGAACACAGTAAAAAAAAAAAAAAAAAAAAAAAAAAGGAGAAAGGTCCAAATTGGGAAGAATTGAATAAAATTTCAGAGTAACTGTGTTTTATCCTATGCTCTCTTGTTCATTAACTGTGGGTTTGTTACAAATTGTTTAACGTTTCTGATTACAATTTTTATTATTCCTAAAAACAAGTTAATAATACCTAGGATTTATAGGATTGTTTGGAGAGTTAAATTGATTTTACTTAATGATCTTGTTTAAGAAAGGTAACTTTTATTTCATATCAGAATGTTTTTTCTCCATGAAAGTAAAGTGGTTAACACATAAAATCCCCCACTGTGCCCCCCTCTGAAATTAGGAATTCTGTGGTAATTCATTTTTAAAAAGATGACAAACACAGTCTCACCAGTTTTTCCACAATATAAAGGATGAGAAGACCTTCTAGGTTCTCTCTGAACAAGGTTTGGGAAGTGGCTTGCCAAGGATGTGATTCATTTGATTTGGTCTTATTTCTGTATGCTTAGAAGCACACAGAATGAGTGAAACTTCTTTAAATGGGCAAGGCACACAGTGTGAGGCCCACAGAGCTGATAACATGATATAAGGTAGCAGAGCAAATACTGAGGACTGAAGATTATTGCCAGAGCATTCTCAGAAACTGTGGCATGGACTCTGTTGTCATAATAATCTAGCCACTGTTTGTGTTTTGTTTGATTTCTGTAACAGAAACCACCATCTACTATGCTATGTGTTTCTGTGTGCGTGTGCATACGTGCATGTAAGACGGAAAGAAATGACAGCGCATTAAGCATCATATTTCTGCCATTTGTGACACAGCATCAGACAGATTCTGTCTCATTTCACTGCCATAGGATTGGGAAGTGGAACAAAGGGAGATTAAACCTGAAGGTTTTCTACTATCACGCTCTAGTTCATACCTTGCTTTCTTTCAGGTCATATAGAGTGTTTGAGAGGTGAAATAGAGGATATGAAAAGAAAAAAACAACTTGTATTTAGAGTCAGTCATCCTTGCTCTTTTATACTGATAGTAATTTCATGTATTATTCATATTTTTACTTAAAAACTACTGAGTGCTGATCTAAAGAGGAGTATGTAGAAAAGTTGGCATATATATATATTTGCAAAGGAAAAGTTTGTTAGTTCCTAAAGAAATACAAAACATGGAGATGTATGTAAAATCAGTTTCCAGGGGCACCTGGTCAGTTAAGCATTCGACTCTTGCTTGATTTCAGCTGAGGTCATGATTTCAGGGTCGTGAGACTGAGCCACACATTGGGCCCTGCGCTCAGCGTGGAGCCTACTTAAAATCCTCTCTCTCCTTCTCCCTCTGCCACTCCAGCTCATACTCTCTCCCTCTCTCTCAATAAAAAAAAATAGATACATATAAATACATGCATACATAAATATATACAGACATAAAATTAATGTTCAATTTGCAGCTACTCAGAAAAGTCTTGCTTCAGAAAATAAGACTGGTTTTGTGTCAAAGAATATCATCCTGTCTATTTAGGGCTAGAAAAGAGTGTCCCAGTAGATATTTATTAAATCTTCAATGTGGCTGAACTAGCTTGCAAAAAGTATTGATTAAATAAAACATGTCTTGATTTCTATACACATGGGCATACATGTAATTTTTAAAGACTTGGAATTTAGTGATATTTCTGCCATGAACCTCTTCCTTACATAATTACTACTACCTTATCATAACTTACTAGGTGCCAGACATTTATATACCTTATCTCAATTGTTCTTCAAATGGTTGTTATAATCCCATTTAACAAATGAGAACAGCACATCCCAGAGAGATAAAGTAACTTGCACAGGGTCACTTAGAATCCACCCACTTCTGTTTGAATCCAAACCCATCTCAAATATGACACCAAAATCCTGGTTAATGGGTAGGTCACATGGCTTAAAGGGTAAGGCTGATATATGTATTTGTTTGCATATATTTTTCTGCTTACATACATGTAGTGCCTTGGGCCACAATTTATTCCAGTCTTTGTTACTCCACAGGATACAAAACAAACTAAAAACACAAAAATTGTGGTGTGTGTGTGTGTGTGTGTGTGTGTGAACAGGGGAGGGAGAGAAACAGAAACTGTCCTCAAAATTATCCTCTGCTAATCCTTTTGATAGAAATGAAGAAAAAATAAAGAAGTTTTAAAAAGTGATGTTTTTAAACAAAAAAGTTTGAGGTAAATGCAGTTTAAAGCCTAATTCTAAAAAAAAAAAAAAAAAAAAAAAAAAAAAGCCTAATTCTGTGAAAGGTAGTTGGAATTTGTGGCATTAAGAATCTATCATGTAGTCCTCACAGGAACAGGAAAAACAATTCAACAAACTCTTCCAGAGAGTTGCTTTTTCAATAAGCAACATTTGTGCATTTTATGATAGAAATTATATGATATAATGGTATTCATGAATTTGAGGATTTGTAAAAGCCACAGAATATATCCCTCCCAGCTGACAAGAGTCTATTAAAACGTTTCCCAAAATATGCTATGTGTACACTAGCTCACAATGTTAATGGGCTCACAATGTTAATGTTAATACGTGAAAAGAAGAGTTTAGTAGTTTAATCAATTTGGGGAAAATTTTTGCCAAAAATAGATTTCTTTACTGCAGAGCCAATCAGAGCCTTTTATATGGTCACATAAAATTTAGATTTCCAAGGAGGATATAGTTTATAGCTTTTCCTAAACTTATATAGCCATGGGCTCCCTTTTTTTTAGACACCTTTTTTTAAAGATTTTATTTTATTTTTATTTATTTATTTTTAAAGAGTTTATTTATTTATTCATGAAATACACACGGAGAGAGAGGCAGAGACATAGGCAGAGGGAGAAGCAGGCTCCTTGCAAGGAGCCTGATGTGGGACTTGATCCTGGATCCTGGGATCATGCTCTGAGCCGAAGGCAGACGCTCAACCACTGAGCCACTCAGGCGCCCCAAGATTTTATTTACTTATTCATGAAAGACAGAGAAAGAGAGGCAGAGACACAGGCAGAGGGAGAAGCAGGCTCCCTGAAGGGAGCCCGATGTAGGACATGATCCCTGGACTCCAGAATCACCACCTGAACCAAAGGCAGATGCTCAACCCCTGAGCCACCCGGGTGCCCTTCTTAGAAACCTTTGTAAGACTATTGTTCTACATAAAACACTTTGTGAAATACTTTGCAACAGTTGAAGTAAAAATGTATAACACTCATATGTAATCAATTAGAGGGTGCAATGGATCTTTTCTGTGTACTTGTAAGACTGTTAATATGACTGAAGAATAGGAAATATTTTATAAAACATTACAAATCATTATTATATTGTCATTACACACAGCTTGTGAAGAGTTTCTGTGCACGCAGTCTGAGTAAGTAAATTAGAGACACATTTTAAGGAAATTTAATAAATCTTTTTTTGTAATAAATCTTTTGTTTCTCATTTCTCTATCTGATTTTACAAGTGTTTTGAAGCTTAGAATATGTGGGCAACAAAATGTACAAATTTGTCTGTCACACACTCATAGGGACCCCCTTCTCTAATTAAACAAGATAAAATACTGTCTCACTCACTTTCAATCCTTTATATTAGCAGAAGGGATTTTCTCAGGGGTGCCTCTGCCTCATACTAGTCCCTCCTTTCAAGTGTCAGCATGCTAGAAAATCTAGAATTAAGATGAAGGAGCAACCTGTTTTGACAAGCTTATTTAAATGGGAATGCTCCCTGAAGGAGTATGACTTTAGCAGTTCAGTATGATTTCATTTATCCTAATGACCTCCCACCTCCACTCACTTATGCAAGGGAGCTAGCAGGCCTGAGGATCTGATAATTCTGGTCAGTTAGATAGCTAGAACTAAGCGTGGAAGAGGACAGGAAGAGGAACTGCAGGCAGAGGCAGAGTGAGGCAGGCAACTGAAGACCTCTCTTCTACTTAAACGCTGACTTAGGACCAGAAGAGTGCTAGTATTCAGATGGTGGGTTCTTTGGCTACAGTGTGCACAAAGAATGAAATAGCATTGTTTACAAAAGGGTAAAAGGGTGTCCAGTTGGGGGTGTAAGTCATTTTCCTCTGATGAACTTGAAAAAGCAAGATCAAAGCATCCTCAGACAATAACTACTATTGCCAGAAGACAGGTAATAGATAAGAAACAGTCACTGGACCAGGAGAGAAATGTCTTGTCTGGTTTAGACATTTCTATAATGAGAAATGGTTCAAAAGGAAACATTTAATAAATCCCTAAAAGGCAGTGAGGGTAGAATTGAGTGGGAGGCCATGAGGCACAAATCCAGGAGTTGGGTGAATTTATCTAACAGCCTCAGTAGAACTAAAGTTGAGTGAAGAACAAGGATGGTTAATTTGATGTTTTGCCAGTTTAGTGGGATTAAATTTCAAAAAATAAGCAAGTGGTTGGGAGTAGGGGATCCCTGGGTGGCTCAGCGGTTTAGCGCCTGCCTTTGGCCTGGGGCGCGATCCTGGAGTCCCGGGATCGAGTCCCGCGTCAGGCTCCCGGCATGGATCCTGCTTCTCCCTCTGCCTGGGTTTCTGCCTCTCTCTCTCTCTCTCTCTCTCTCTAAAGAATAAATAAATCTTTAAAAAAAATAAAAATAAAGTGTTAAAAAAAAAAAAGAGGTTGGGAGTACTGGCAAAAGGAAGGTTAAGAGGATCAGCTACAGGTCCTAGTTTAGAAAGAAGGGACTGAAAACAGATAAAGTTCCTGAACCACAGAATCAGAGATTTTCAGATCTTCCAGAAGAGAAACTGAAAGCCTAGAAAGTCACTTCTCAAAGGGACAATTGGAGGCAGGCAAAAAATATCTCTGTCTATGTTTCTGCCTCCATTCTATGTTGCCTCTCATAGAAGATTCTTAATACTCTTTGAATCCCTTGTGACACAAAGCTGAGGATTCTAAGAGAGCACTCAACCAAAAAATGAAAGAATGAACAAAAGAAAGAAGTATATGATGCAATATATACATCAAATGTGTATATATAGATACATTCACACCAAAAATAGAATCCTAAAATTTCATCAGATTCATAGGCTCTCCAGCTTATTGGTGACTCTTATTTGCTCCAAGAAACAGGTCCTAACAGCTGACTCAGTCATGGAAAGTGTGCAATAGAGCATGGGACTCAAGCCTTGACTCTTTGGACAGAAGACCTCAAAAGAGTGCCTCTGAAAGCAGGAGAGTGGTGGAGAGACTGAATAGAGGAGATGGCCTGTGAGAACAATCCCATGAAATGCAGATAAACTCTTGTGCTCAATCCTAAACCAGGGGTGGATTTGAAGCTAAACCACATATCAAATACTTTGAGAACTGAACTTACAGGTAGACCACAGCCCAGGTCTCACACTGACCTCTGGGTGATGGTGACATGGGAAAAATGTAGATGGTATGATAAAGGCTTTGGGTGGTGAACTGATATTGGAACTGTAGTCCACAGAATGTGAGTCAAAATATGCCAAAAATGGAGCTGGCCTACAAAAACAACAGCAGAAACAACTACAACAAATCAACATTCTCTTTTGGATTTAAGCAGATAGCATAGGTTGAAAGTAAAAGGATAGAAAAAGACGCATTTCAAACACCAATGAAAAAAATACTAATGTGTTGTATCAGACAAAAAAGGCTTCAGAGCAAGGAAAACCGCCAAGAATAAAGAGGAGTATGATGTAATGATAAAACAGTCAATTCACCAAGAAGACCTAACAGTTCTAAATGTGTATGGTCTTAATAAAACTTACAGATACATGAAGCAAAAACTGATAGAACTGAAACAAGAAATAGACAAATCTACAATTACATAAGGCTGTGAAGATCTCAATACTTCTCTCAGTGTTTGATGAAAAAAGTTAACAGTAAATCAGCCAGTATAAAGAACTCAACAACACAATCATCCAGTTGGATCTACTTGATATTCGTAGGATGTTTTACCCAACATTAGAATATACATTCTTTTTTGAGTGTCCATGAAACATTCATCAAGGTAGACCAAAGCCCATGTCATAAAACAAACCTTAACAAATGTTAAAGAATTGAATCCACACAAGGTATATTCTCTGACAACAATATGATTAAACTGAAATCAATAACAGAAAACCTGGAAAATCCCCAAATAAAAGCATTCTTATAAATAATTCATGAAATCAAAGGTGAAGGCTTCAGGGAAATTAGAAAAGGTTTTGACCTGAGCTAAAATATAAATATAATAGATGAAAATGTATAGAATGAAGCTATATTAGGTGCTCTGAAGGAAACCCATAGCATTAAATGCTTTTATTAAAAAAGAAGAAAAGTCTTTAATGAACAATTTAAATTTTTATCTTAAAAAACTAGAAAATGAAGAGCAATAATCATCCAAAGAATTGTAAAGAAATAAACAATCAGGGATCCCTGGGTAGCTCAGCGGAGGGATCCCTGGGTGGCTCAGCAGTTTAGCGCCTGCCTTTGGCCCAGGGCGCGATCCTGGAGTCTCAGGATCAAGTCCCACTTCGGGCTCCCTGCATGGAGCCTGCTTCTCCCTCTGCCTGTGTCTCTGCCTCTCTCTCCCCCCACCATGTCTATCATGAATAAATAAATAAAATCTTAAAAAAAAAAGAAATAAACAATCAAGGTAAGGTCAAAAATAAATAGAAAACAAAAAAGAGAGAGAGAGAGAAAATCAATGAAATCAAAATCTGTTTCTCATAAAGGATTATGAGAGGTTGTTAAACCTCTATCTGAAATGACCTCATAACCTCATAAAGGTTGTTAAACCTCTATCTGAAACGGAGACAAAATTATCACTATCAAGAATAAAAGAGGGATGTTATTAAGACATTAAAATAGTGATAAGGAAATACCAAGAACATACACTTAATGATGTAAATGAAGTGGATCAATTAATTCCTTGAAAGCCAGAAAATACTAAATTCACCAACGAAGTAGATAACATGAATAAACCTATGTCTATGAGAGAAATTGAATTTATAGTATAACATTTTCCCAAAAGGAAATCTCCAGTCCCAGATGGTTAGTGATGAATTCTACCAAACTTTCAAAGAAGGAATAGCACCAATTCTATACCAATATTTTCCAGGAAATTAAGAGAAAGTACTTCTAAGCTTATCTTACAAAGGCAAAATTACCCCAATGCCAAAAAACAGTACAAGAAAAGAGAACTAGATACCAATTTCCCTCATGAACATAGCCACAAAAATCCTTAACACAGTATTAGCAATTCAAATTTAGCAAATATAAAAAGAATAGTAGGTAACAACCAAGTGAGTCTCATCCTGGGATGTAAGACTAATTCGACATTTGAAAAACATTTTATGTAATTAATCATATTAACAGACTAAAAAAGTAAACCACATGTTTATAACTATTCATCATGCAAAAACAGTATTTGATAGAATTTAAAATGTATTCATTAAAAGAAAAACCAGGAAACTAGGGAAAGAAACAAACTTTTATTTATTTATTTATTAAAAGATTTTATTTATGAGAGACATGAGGGTCACACACAGAGAGAGAAGGCAGAGACATAGGCAGAAGGAGAAGCAGGCTCCATGCAGGGAGCCCGATGTGGGACTTGATCCCGGGACTCTGGGATCATGCCCTGAGCTGGAAGGCAGATGCTTAACCACTGAGCCACCCAGGCATCCCAAGAAGGGAACTTTAAAAAAAAAGACATTTACTTACCTATTTTACTGAAAGAGAGAGAGAGAGAGCAGGAGAGGGGCAGAGGGGGAAGGAGAGAGCAAATCCGAAGCCGACTCTTCCTGAGCACAGGGCTGGATGTGGGACTCAGTCTCACGACCCCAAGATCATGACCTGATATGAAATCAAGAGTTGGACACTCAACTGAATGAGCCACCCAGGTGCCCCAGAAGAGAACTTCTTTAAGGTGATAAAGGGCATCTACATAACACCCTTAGCTAACATCATATTTTCATGATGAAAGGCCAAATTACTTAGATTTTGAACAAGGCAAGATGTCTACCCTTTCCCTGGATGTTTAGCTTTGTGCCAGAAGTCTTAGCCAGGGTATTAGGGAAAGAAAAGAGAGAGAGAGAGAAGGTGTAGAAAGAAATAATGGAAAGAAAGAAAGAAGAAAGAAAGAAAGAAAGAAAGAAAGAAAGAAAGAAAGAAAGAAAGAAAAGAAAGAAAAGAAAAAAGAAAAAAGAAAAGAAAAGAAAAGAAAAGAAAAGAAAAGAAAAGAAAAGAAAAGACACATAGGAAGGGAAAATTAAAATAGTTCCTCTTTTCATATGGGCTACATAGAAAATACCAAAGAATACAGAATAAAACTCCTGGAACTAATAAGCGTATTTAAGAAGTCTTACTACACAGTGTTAACATTTAAAAAAATCATTTTTCTTTATACTATCAATGAATAATTGACAATTACAATTAAGATATCTTTTGTGGAGGCTCCAAATAGGAAAATACTCAAGGATAAATCTAACAAAATGGGCAGGATCTGTCTGTCCAAAACTACAAAATATTGATTTTAAAAAAGAAGGAAAAAAGAATACCCAAGTAAATGGAAAGACATGCAGGGCTCATGAGTTAGAATTTCAACATAGTTAAGATACCAATTCTTCCCAGACTGATTTATAGTTTTGATATAATATGAATCAAAATACCAACATGATTTTTTTGACATTTAGATAAACTGAATCTAAGCTGTACACTTTTATAATTTTTGTTCAGGGAGAAACCAGCCATCATCTAGGTTGTAAGGCTACCTTGAGTTTACCATGTGTGGCCAGGGAGTGATGTTGACCAGCCCTGAGAAATTATAGCTGTCCTAGCCTAGGCTTGGACATGTCATCTTGCATATTTTAGTCCAAAAGACCCTACAAACACCCCAAGCGTATGTCCCAAATTGAGCCATCCCAGTCATCTCTAGCTATTCAAACCACCCAGGTAAAACCTCAGATATCATGGAGCTCAAGTAGTCTTTTACTTATGTGACAGAAGAAGCAGAAGTTCTTTCTTTCAATTTTATAAACAAACATTTGTTGAGTAATAGTTATATGCCAGGTACTATGTTAAGTGTTTTCTATCGTTATTTCCATTAATCCATAAACCCTATGTAGTAATCACTATTATCACCATGCTATCATTTTATAGATGAGGAAACTGAGATATAGATAAGACTATATGTTTTCCTCAAAATTGCCACTTATTTGGTAGATTGAACTACTTTTGCCAAACACTATTCCAAATTCTCTTCCTAATGGAAGGTTATATATTCTGCTCTAGTAAACTCAGGAGTGGCCATTAGTAACGTGGGTAATACTCAGAGGAAGAAGCTTCAAGAGGGTATGGTTTCACATGTCTCTTTGTCTCAGTGACGGGCAATATTCCAACTACAGGCTACTTTACTAACTTGATTCCCATAACGATGACATCAATTCATCCAAGATGAGTCTTGTCATGTGAATGTAACCACTGCGATTTTCCAGATCACTCTGAACCCAGCCTGTCCTCACTGATATTTTCACACAGCTACTAACTAGCAGAATTGGAACTCCACTTATTTATTGGTTTACTTTCTTTTCAGAATCTCAAATAGCATGCTAGAAGAACTTTAATTTAGAAAACAGTAGGCTATACACAATAAACTTCTTTGAGAAGATATACCTCAAATGTCCTAGTACAATCATTATTTCAATCTCTTTATAAAAAGAAGCTTCAGGTTATACACTAGGTGAAATTACAAATGTTTCTTGTTCTTTCAAGGGAGTTTTTTCCTCCATTATATGATATAGGAAGATGGTTAAAGTTTCTAAAGCAAATGATTAGGCTGTGAGATCTTGTAAAAAAAAAAACACATGAAATAATAATAAATACAAAATAATAAAAAATAAATGTACTTTTGGGTAAGGTGGAAGAGATTTAAAATTTAAACTATCATAAAATTCATATTCTTTCAGTCAGAAAATCTATTCTTGTGTTTGTTGTTTTAACTCAACTGAGGTGTAAAAGAAGTTTATATTTATGCTTTCCAGAAGCTCATGTTAAGAAGGCTATGTGCAGGCAGGAGAGAAAAGTATAAGATGATTAATCAGAGGAATACAGGTAAGTGACGTATCTATTACCAATATGCCGTGGGAACATTGAGGAGGGGATATCAAACACTGATGAGATCAAGAAAAGCTTCGTCTGACATGAACAGTTTCTCAGACATTAGGAGAAGGGCATTATGAGCAAGGATCATAGCATATGCAGATCTCTGGAAGCGAGAAAAGTCTGGGATTTTCTGGGAAAAGGTATTTCAGAATTGTTGAGGCCCAAGTGTCTGTCAGGGAGTGGTAGGAGATGAGCCACAAACCACAGCTAGTAAAGCAGCACTAAAGGAATTGCCATATGAATCAAAGCTAACTCACCATTTTCCTGGCTCTCTGAATCATCCCAGTGTTACAGAGTTTCCTTATTCTGTGTAATAAACAGCCTTTGTCTATGAGAAGGAAATGCACTTCACTCAGTCTATTATGACTGGCTTTTTCTGGAGGATGAGAGAGGGTTTATAGTATCGATACAAAGTAAAAACTGCTTACTTTACATTTCTCTTAAAAATAAATAAGCACAAGGGTGCCTGGGTGGCTTAGCTGGTTGAGTGTGGGACTTTTGATCTTGGCTCAGGTCTTGATCTCATGGTTGTGAGTTTGAGCCCACATTGGGCTCCATGCCTACTTTAAAATAAATAAAAGTAAATAAATAGGTGCATAAAATTTGCCACACACACACACACACACACACACACACACACACACACAGAGATATCTAAAAGAAGTACAGGGACGCCTGGGTGGCTCAGTGGTTGAGTGTCTGCCTTTGGCTCAGGGCATGATCCCAGAGTCCCGGGATCGAGTCCCACATCGGGCTCCCTGCATGGAGCCTCCTTCTCCTTCTGCATATGTCTCTGCCTCTCTCTCTCTCTCTCTCTCTCTCTCTCTCTGTGTTTCTCATGAATAAATAAATAAAATCTTAAAAAAATGAAAGAAGTAGAGTTCTAAGTAAACAATACAGATTGTGAAGGTAATTGCTTGCTCAGGAAAGGAAAAGCTTTCCAATAAATGGTAACAAAAAACTAGATATCCTTTTTTTTTAAACAACCTTGATCTCTGCCTTATTCTATACCCCCAAATAAATTCACAATGGATCATATACTTATGATCTAAAGCTAAGACAATAGAGCTTTTGGAGGAAAACATGGAAGAATCTTTTTGATCCAGTAGTAAGTAAAGGTTATTTGTGTCATAGAAAACAATAACTAGAAAAGATAAAACAAGATAAATTAGACTTTGTTGAAATTTAAAACTTCTGGTTATTGGCAGGCAGCATTAGAAAAATAGCCACTGGCTTGAAAAAAGTATTTGTAAGACATATATATGACAAAAGATGGGGTTAAAAATGTATAAAGAACTCTTACAACTCAATAATAAAAACACAAACAACTCAAATTAAACATAGGCCAAATATTTGAACAGGTACTTTATAAAAAGAAATTACCGGAATGGTAATAACCACAGGAAAAAATCAACATCATTATTCATCAGGAAATTTAAACTAAAAACTACAATGCAATACAATTATACACTCACTGGTAAGTCTAGAATTTTTTAAACAGATACGCCAAATGTTGATAAGAAAGTGGAGCAACTGGAACTCTGATTGGAAGATAAAATGGTACAACTAATTTGGAAAAACTTCTGGAATTTATTAATAAATCCAAACATGAACATACATTATGATCCTTTGAGTCTACTCTTAGGTATGTACCCAAGAGAATAAAAATATATATCCACAAAAAGATGTGTTTAAGAATGTTCATAGCAATTTTATTCATAATAGCAAAAATGGGACATTTCAGGTATCCATCAACACCAGAAAGGGTAAATAAGCAATAGTATATCCATACATCGGGATACTACTCACCAATAAAAAGGAATAGAATACTGATATACACAACAACATGGATTTCAAAGACACTTAACTGAGTTAAAATGTGCACACACACAAAAGAGTATGATATATAAATATATTTCTATTATATTCTACAATGTAAGAAATTAGAATATTTACTGACTCTGGGGAACTGGAAATAGATTACACTGGAAAGAATGTGAAAAATATTTCTGAGATGATGGTAATACCTATTATAACAGTTTTTGGATCAGAGATGTAAAGATTTGTCAAAATTCAGTGAATGCAGACTTAAGAATTGTTATTACATATGTAATTATTTTTCACAGAGGAAAAAATTCAAATATTAATCTTATTTAATGATATGCATGCCAAAGTATTCATGGTGCATACTATCGGCTGTTTTCTTTGAAATGAATCCAAAGTTAAGATGAATTAATGGATAGATAAAGGGATGGATAAATAGATACTTTATAAAACACCTTTTCTAAAATATTACTGACAGAATTTAGGTGGTGGATACATACGTGTTCACTAAATTTTTTTTCAATTTAGCTGTATATTGGACGTTTTCATAATAAAAATGTAGAAAAATATTACTTCTCACATTTTCCCAGCTCAATGGTAGGTTGAGAATAATAATAATAATATAGTCTCACGATTCTTAGGCAGACAGCCCTAGGGCCACATCCACCCACTTACCCTTCCGTCCATTAAAGCAGAAATGAAGTCACAGGGTGGGTGGACATTGTCATGCCTAGTTCATAAGCAGCCTGTTGCCACTCCACATTCCAGCAGCTGCTTCACGGCTTAGGACTGACAGTTAAGCAAAACACAAGTCCCCACTGGGAACACAAACTTCAAGTGGAAGGACAAGAATCAGGCCAGTATGGACAGTTAAGGTTGAAGGTTCTGCTAACAAACCGTGGGAAGTGGGTTTTTCACTAAAGACTAACATGTTCAAGTTAACCGAAATGTTATAGATCTATTACAGTGCTTTCAGCCTGAAAAGAATATTGCAGTCAGTTAAATGATCCTTTAGCATCTAGTATTTCCTACTCATTCTCTTGCTTATTTCCCAAGTAATAAATTGCATAGACAACTTTTTAGAAAACTGTCAGTATAATTCACGTATGTCCCCCATCCCACTTATTTTCTCATGCACAATCTCCCATGTCTCAGAAGAATTATCAGCTTACACAGTTCTACAAGCCAGAAAACTAGGAGTAATGTCTAGCTGCCAATTTCCCTTACCCCAAGTATTCAACCCATCCCTGTCTTGGTAATTCTAGATGTTCTCACATTCTTCCATTTCTATCAACTGTCTTTGACTTAATTCAGTCCATCATCTTATACCTGGACCACTGCATGAGTCTCTTTACTTGTCTTTTTATTTTTTCTCTCCTCATTCCAATCTGTCATTCATATAACAGCAGAAATGATTTTTCTCAAAATATAGCTGTATTATATCCCTACCTTGCTTAAAATCTTTCATTGTTCTCTCCTTGTGCTTAGCCTTAAGCCACACTCTTTGTGATAAATTGGAAGACTCTCTGGCACACATCTCACTTCTCTGAAGCCATGCCACCCGCTTTTACCATTACAAGTCCAGCATGCTCTAAGACCGCTCGAGCTTTCACAGGCCATACTTTCTGGAATGCTCTTTCCCCCGCTCTCGTTCTGTGTGCCTAGTTTTTCTGTTCTAACACTTTCTGTTATCTCTAGATGAATAAGGTCTAGCTTCTATTTAGGGATGCTTAAGTTTATCTCTTCATACTCCATTTCAGTAGTTTTCCAAATATTTTTGGAGTTATTTTTGAACTTATTGCAAGGGATCCAAGAATCTTTATATAAACTGAGAATTGCTTTTACATTCAATCCGTTCTATTTTGTGCCCATGGATTCTGTTTTTCAAGAGTATGTAAATGGTATTATGATTAATAAAATAAAAATTCATTTAAGTATAGTCCTGGATTCTAGTAGAATTTGATATTGTTTTTAATCAACTGATAACAAAAATAAAAATATTATCACCTGGGATTCATAGCGTTATCTTTAACAAAAGAGCTTCTCATCCATAAAATGTTTTAAACCACTGTTCCATACTGTTGCAAATAAATTTAAAATAATTCGTTCTTATGATATATTTTACTTTTCTACTGAGTAGGATAAAATTTTCTATATTTAATATTGGAATGTTAGAAATTAAAGGCATCCCTGAAGTACTTTGGTTTAATTCCTTTATATCGTAAAAAAGGAAAGGGTAAGTGAAAGACTTAAAATATTTATCTAATCACACAAATGGTAGCAGAGTAGAATCAACAGACTGATGTTTGACTATAGGACTGATGTCCTATAGTTTGGTGCTCTTTCCATCAATCCCTGCTACCTTTGAAATGGGGTGGGACACCAGATTTCTGAGGCAAGTCTCAAATGAGAGTTCTAGTCTATTCATTCTCTTTCTTCCCTTTTTTTTTTCCATTCTCTTTCTTCCTGCTCTCGCTTTAATTTATCCAGGCTATAATCTCACTGTATCAAGTGTTTCTTTTTTACTGGTAATTAAAGAAATATTTAACCAGCTGCATATTAACATGAAAATGACCACACAAGAAAAATGGTTGCTAAGCAAAGGTAGTGTAATTCCCCACAAATAATCAAGTAATTGTACTGAGAGCTATAAAACATGCACGTAATCATGTATCACTACTAAAGCATCCTTTCTACTCAAATTTTTCTCATAAATTCTAGAGCAGCATTAAAGTAGTTCCTTGATGCCAATGCCAACAAACTTAAAACTTGACTTGTAATAAAGCTTGGGTCCCAGATGTTCCTATTGGCTATCCTGTTACACAACAGAATTAATATTATAGTTGGACATTAAATGCTTTCATAGATTTCTGCTATAGTCCGATTGACGTCAACTTTAAATAGGAGCATTGAAATCCTAAAACTCAGATGGACCAGTACTCAGTCTGCTAGATTTAAATCTACTATGAAGACATGGGTTTCATTTAGGTAGAGAGTTTTTAAATCCAAAGAGAGAAATATAAAGTCCTCTCCATTTAAATTTATTTTCACACTAAGTCTGTTTCCTAAGAACCATGAGACACCATGTTTAAATAACTAGTGCATCTCTGGGCACTTATCATCCTACTTTTTCTCCACTGTTCAAATGAATATTTGTAAGATTCACTTGGGAGCCTTGCATAAAGTAGATTCCTGGGAAGCACTCTCAGAGACTGATTCAGTAGAACTGGGTTGAGAGCCAGTGCTTTATATTTTTAGCAAGCACTCCCAAGTGATTCTGGTGCAGGTTTCTGTGATCACACATGGAGGAAACATTGCAAGTGCAGCAATATTGGTCATGGGGCACACAGCCTTTCTTCATTCAGGCATGTGTGAGGCTAGGGTGGCCTGAGACAGGGCAATGATCCAGGGGGAAGCACAGCTCTCCAGCAAGTTGGACTTGAGAAAGTTGAGAAAACTCTCCCTGTGATAACCATAATCTTAAAAAGACCTACAGCAGTCCTGAAACAAAAGCGCCTTATTTTCTTCACAGACTTTGTGAGAAGATGAGCCGCACAACTACTACCTGGCAAGACAATGATATTATCCCCAAGTTGGTTCATGACATTCCTTATTCCGTGTGTACTGGAACATGAGGCAGAGCTGTAGTCTTTTTTTTAAATGAAACAAATATTTTGAGTACTTTTTTAAAAAAGATTTTATTTATTTATTTGAGAGAGAGAGTGAGTGAGAGCATGACAGCATGAGTGGAAGGAGGTGCAGATGTAGATGGAGACTCCTTGCTGAGTGGGGAGCCGATGAGGGCTCATTCCCAGAACGCTGGGATCTTGAGCTAAAGGCAGATGCGTAACCGATTGAGCCACCCAGAGTGGGCACCCCAAGAGTACTTTTAAACATTCTTTTTAAAAGAGTCTTATTGAAGACTAAGGCTACATATGAGATAATCTTATTCTTTCTTCTCTTCTCTTCTCTTCTCTTCTCTTCTCTTCTCTTCTCTTCTCTTCCCTCTCTTCTCTTCTCTTCTCTTCTCCTCTTCTCTTTTTTTAAGAGAGGAAGGCAGGGAAGGGAGGGCAGAGGAGAGAGACTCTTTAGCGGGCTCCATCTCACAACCCTGAGATCATGACCTGAGCTGAAATCAGGAGTCAGATGCCTAGCCAACTGAGCCTCCCAGGTGCCCCCAAGATGATCTTATTCTATTGTTAAAAGCCGGAAAAGGCCCACTGCAAAGATTTGAAAATGAGCAGTAAGTGCCACTTACCCGTGTGTAACCACATGGTTCAGATTCCTAAAGATTCTCTAAGGGGAAGAGAATCTAGATTCACTTAAAAGTGAGTTCATTAGTGGAGAGGAATACATGTCATCCTAATAATAAGAATAATGATAATATAATAAAGCCAGTTACAGTATTTACATTATCAGAATTCTCAAACCGATTTACCCTGGCCATACGTTTCCTTCAAAATCCAGTCAAACTCTGTGGCTTCAACTGAACTGAACTGAAAAGGCTTTTTGTATCTTTAGACTCAAAAGTTCCGATTATCCTAAATTACCACACATTTTCTGCATTGGCACCATTGTGATGTCTCTGAAAAGGGGTGATAGGGCCTCATTTTACTAAAGACAAACAGATCAACTAGACTTCCTTGGGTAGTGGAGTTGGGGCCCACCTTTGAGGCTGAGAAAAAAAATGCTTTGTAAGACAGATCCACATTGAGTGTCCTTATGGACAAAAGATGACTCTCCCTTCTGTAATTTCTCAGTTAATCTCACAGATGCCTCACTTCCAGCCCACATTAGTACATGTGTTACACTATGTTTATTGGATTGTAGTCATTCACATGCTGTGTTCAGGTTCAGTACTTGTGTTCCTTGATGAAATAAAGTTCTGCAACAGGAGTCTTATACTCAGGGAAATAGTAGAGTAAATTCATGTATATATTTTTCTTAACTTTGGATTTTTCTTCTACGAGTTTTTCAGATCTTTAAGATTTGCTACCACACGTCAATTGTGAGATTACAACTCATTAAGAGTAAAACAATGAACTTGCTTATTTCAACCACTTACAAATATTCTGTGGAGTATTGCTAAAATATCCGTCCCTTCCAGGTGCTCTGCAACCTGAATGAGTGAAACCACAGGTGTGCTGATTAGGCTGCAAATAAAAGACTATGCCTGAATCACAATGTGATGCCTGTATATGAAAGTGTTTGGGACTCACCTCCAAAATGAGGTCCTTGCTGGTACAATCACCTGGTAGGAATAGTTTATTCAGGTGGGAAAACAGATGTGAGACAGAAAGCTCTAATGGAAGTTCTCAGGAAAACTGTCTTAACCTTGGAGGTGCCAAGATGTCTACAAGAAAGCTTCTTGGGAGGTGTCTAATTTCATTCACTTAATGAGGAGACTGGGAGGTCAGATCAGTTGCTCTGATTCTAAAGTTCCAGAGCTGCACAGAGCTTGTCTCTACACTTAGAGCTGCAGATGTGCTTACATCAAATCAAGGTTCAGCCTCATGACCAGACCACCTAGTTAAAGGTTAACAAAGATCCAGAATAGCAAAACACCCACATGCACACATAAAAAAGGCAGTTTGGATTAACTTAGTTTAACAGAATAAATCTAGAAGGAAAAAGTTCATATTTTTAAAAGAAACCATTAATATGTCATCAAAATTATGATTATTTGTATGTAATTTCTGATCATTTATTCTCATGTTGATAGATTTAAAATAACTTACTATTGTCCTTATAGCTTCTTCATGCACGATTTATTTATTAAAAAGTTAAATTGCAATGAATGAAATGGCACAGGAAAAGATGTGTTTATATAATTAACAACTGATGATGAAATGTCATTTTTGGGAATGTGATCAAAATACTGAGGCAATTAAATTTTAAATAATCTTCTATTTTCCATCATTGCTTCATTGTCTTTGATGCCTACAGGTATTATATGTAAGGCATTTCAAATTACCTTCCTAGTGTAAGCAGATGGAGTTGGAAAGGAAGAACAATGGTGTTTGTCTCATTGCCCATATTTAGTGCTATTGAATGTGTGTGAGCTTTTGTGTATAGCTTTATATCCTGTTGCTCCTGTCCTCCTGTGCCAAAGGCTCTGCTTTTTAAATTAAAATTGGTTCTCAATAACCACCTTCAGGAAATCCCCCAAAAGTATTTTTGTAACTTCCTGCATCCTGAGTGCCTTTTTTTTTTTTTTTTCTTTTTTCTTTTTAGGATATCTTGAGAAAAGAAGAACCCTTAGGACCTCTTCTTTTCCTGTCCTGACCCAGACAGGTTTGCTGCTTGTTCAGTCTAGTAAAATGATCTCATGAAAGCATAACAAGTAAGGTTGTGATTAAATATGTAGCTAGTAATAGGTATTCAGCTATTAGGTATTTATAGGTATTATCACAGTAACTATGAGTGTTTTATGTATCATACTTCAGTCAGTTTGTAAACTGATCAGATATGTCCACTTACTTTTTAAGGATGCTCAAAGGTATTCAGAACAGATTTGCCAAAACAATGTTACTTTATTGTTAAAATAACAACTGCAGTGATGCATATGCAAAATTCTTGCCCAAAGGTCTGGGAGAATGGACTTTATTATGTTGGCATGTAGCTCCAAAATTTCCATTTCTCTCTTCCAATAGTAAGGGAAAGGTCATGTAGAGTGCTCATCAAGGTGGCTGGATTTATACTAACCTCTGCGTGCTTATAACTTTCTGAACATTAGAACTATGTTAGGTTGTCTATTATAAAAGGTCACACCCACAGCCATATTTAAGGGTAATTACATACTTATGGGATCCTTACTGAAGGTGCAGCCATAAGCAGCCATATTGGTACCATGAGATCCAAGCTAGAGCTGAGATCCTACCCAAGAGAAACAAATCCAAAGGAACCTATCATATGCTGGGCCAATTGTTTTCACCCTTTTAGGATTTTAACTGGAAAGGAATGAAATTATTTGGCAGCTGGGAAGAAGGAATTAATGCGGAGAGGATGAAAGAGTGATTTCATGATGTAGAATCAATTTTGTGAGAAATAATGGGAAGCTAAAATTATGAGATAACACAAGCTCAGGGTAATTGTGAACCAGATAGAGGAGAAAAACTCCATTGAGAAAAAAAGGAGAACAGGAATTGGAAAAAGCAGGACACTTGCATAAAAAAAATAAAGGAGAATCAACAATGTCTGAAGCTGCCCAGATCATTGATGCCTTCGCTGCTTCAGTTTCATTCCTATTCATATCGGCTTCCTGTAGCTGCTGTAAGAAATGACCACAAACTTGGTGACTCAAAACCAAAGCTTATTCTCTCACAATTAAGGAGTCAAAGGTGTCAGCAGGGTCATGCTTCCTCTAAAGGCTCTGGGGAAGAACCCATTCCATGCCTCTTTCATCATCTGGTGGCTGTAGACACCCCACATCACTTCAATTTCTGTCTCCAGCTTCACTTTACCTTCTCTTCTGGGTGTGTCTCATCTCCTTCTGCCTCTATTTTATAGGGATCATGGTCATGGCACATAGAGCCCACCCAGATAATCTAGGAGAGTCTCCTCACCTTAAAATCCCTAAATTATTATATCTGTAAACCCCCCCCCCTTTTTTTTCAGAAAAGACAACATTCACATATTCTTGGGATAAGTATATAGTCATATTGTTGGGAGCCATTCTTAGCTCACTGTATTATCCGTGTGACTCTGTAATGACAAAGTTCATTTCTCCGAGGGACACCTGACTCTGACAGAGTGGATCTTCAGAAATAATGAAATGAAATGTACAGAAAGGAAATGAAGTAAAAATATAAAATGAAATAAATATCTAAAATAAAAACACATGTAAAAGAAAAATATGGAATATATTTAAAATATATAAAATAAAGATATATAAAATATACATATATAATATATATATAAAATAAAGATAGATAAAAGAGAAACTTAGGTTTTACCCAGTACTCCACAAGCAGTGCCACCTTCTCATTCTCAAGTTCGAAGATTAAAGTTGGGGTGTAATGTGGATGGGGAAAGAGAGGATCATGTCTCATCTTGAGAAAGAAACCATGAAACCAGTTCAGAAAATATCCATGACAAATCTGGTATTGTCCCTGAATGTTCATGTTCACAGTTAGGGCCTCCAGAAAAGAAGGAATCAGAAATCTCTTACAGTAAATTCATAAAATGACCACTGCCTTGCTATCAATAATGTTTTTATCATTCATTTAGTAAATATTAATTCTGTGGCTTTCTAGTTTCCCCACAAGGCCCCAGGTTGCAAAATAAAAAATTAACCTTTCCTTTAAGGAGCTTACAGACTGGTATAGAATAAATACATACAAACAATAGCAATGATTTTTGCTACACATATCAGGCTGTGAGAGCACAGAGAGGG